>NC_059391.1:4900000-5035000 GCF_019703515.2 Myxocyprinus asiaticus | reverse complement strand
AGATCAGCAGTTACAGAAATACTCAAACCAGCCCATCTGGCACCAACAACCATCCATGCGATTATCTTATAAGCCAGTGAGAATGCTATTCTGAGATACAGGTTGGCGCTGTTTTGGCGGCACGAGAGGGACCAACACAATATTAGGCAGAGTTTTAATGTTGTGGCTGATCGGTGTATAGCCAGAACAGGTTTTCACTCTGACTTTGGCACTGAAATTTGGCACTCACTGTCTGGACCTTGTAACCATCAGATGGTAAACCAACCGGACCAGAACATCGTCCCGGAGGAGGAAGAGGAAGAAAAGGAGGGAGGAAAGACTGGAAGAGTCGATTACTACAGGTACGTTCTGATAACTTCCTTTAAGAATATTAAACCTGCTTCTGGTTCACAACAGCTTCACGAAAGAAGAACTTATTCGGGTCGTATTTCACCAAAGAAATTTTATTTGCATGCAGAAAATGAAATCATTTTTAAGAGGCATTCATTGTGAGTTTTTTCAGGCAAATTTATAGCCTTTTAACCTCCCTCCCTCATTTAGACAGTAGCCTTCTGTAATGTAAAAAATCTAATTTTCGTTACTGAGATGTGAAAAATTTCATACTCATCACTGTGTGTAAAAATCCTCATTCTTATGACTCATAATGCTAAAAATATCTTCATCATAATACAAAATCAATCTTAGTTATTACCGTAATGCAAAAATTCTGATTTTCATTATTGTATATATATATTTTTTTTTACTGTAATGCGGAACAATCTTAATCATTACCATACTATGAAAAATCCTCATTGTGGTTACCTTAATGCTAAAAATATCTTTATCATAATGCAAAAACAATCTAAAAGTCATTACCGTAATGCAAAAAAATCACACTTTTATTACTGTAATGTGATGAAATGTCATACTCATTACCATAATGCATAAATCCTAATTCTCATTACTCATAATACTAAAAATATCTTTACCGTAATGCAGAACAATCTTTTAGTCATTTCCATACTATGAAAATCTTCATTGTTGTTACCTTAATGCTAAAAATATATTTATCATAACGCAAATACAATCTTGTATTCATTACCGTAATGCAAAAAAAAATCTAATTTTCATTATTGTAATGTGATAAAATGTCATACTTATTACCATAATGCATAAATCCTCATTTTTATTACTCATAATGCTAAAAATATCTTTACCCTAATGCAGAACAATCTTATAGTCAATACTGTTATTTGAAAAATGTTCATTGTTATTATAATAATGCTAAAAATATCTTTATCATAATGCAGAACAATCTTAATCATTTCCATAATGCGAAAAATCTAATTTTCATTATTGTAATGTGATAAAATGTCATACTCATTACTGCAATGCAGAAATCCTCATTCTCATTACCATAATGCAAAAAAAAAATCTTTACTGTAATGCATAAATCTTTATTCTCATTACTCATAATGCCAAAAATATATTTACTGTAATGCAGAACAATCTTATAGTCATTACCATAATGTCAAAGCCTAATTCTGTTTTCCATAATGCAAATTCTTTTTAACACAATGCAAAATAATCTTAGTCATTACCGTAATGCAAAAAAATCTACCTTTCACTACTGTAATGGAAAAAAAATTCATATTAATTACCATAATGCAGAAATCCTCATTCTAATTAAGGTACCATAATGCTAAAAAACTTTACTGTAATGCAGAACAATCTTAGTCATTACATAATGCGAAAAATCTCATTGTCATAACTGTAAAGTACAAAATTGTCATACTCATTACCGTTATGCAAAAATCCTCATTACCAAAATGCTAAAAAACTGTAACGTAATGCAGAAAAATCTTATAGTCATTACCGTAATGTAAGATATTTTGTTTTCATTACCGGAATGCTGAAAAAAATCTCATTCTCATTATTTAAAATGTAAAGCATATTTTTAAAGGAAAATTGTTGGTATAAATAATTAATTTATCATTAATTCATCAATTTATGCTGAATTTAATTGAAAAGACCATTATATCTAGACAGGATGATTTTTATTACTGAATTAAAATAAAAAGAATGTGATTTTTTTTTTTTTTTTTACAGTAATGGAATCTGGGCCATGTTAATGAAAGAAACCTTAATCCTTCTAAAATTATGATTAATTTTCTTTCTGCATTTTGTATTTTGTTTGGGGGAGATAATTGGGGAGAAATGTGACCCTGACATAGGTCATCTATTTAAATGAGTTGGCATTAAGTTCTAATGTAGTTGGAATGGAATTGTATACTTGAAACATCTGATAAGTATGATCTGATTTATATACAGTATGTCTTTATAGACGTATGATCTAAAATGTATGCTTTCGCCCTATGTCTCAGGGAGATGTACCGTGGGACGATAAAGACTTTCTGTATATTTTGATCACAGCGGGAGGTGTAGCTTCAGTTCTGCTGTACCTGTACCTCAGAGATCCAGGGAGAGAGATCACATGGAAGGATTTTGTCCATCGCTACCTGGGCAGAGGGCTGGTGAGAAAGATATCTGTGATTTACTGGAAGGAGATCTATGATACAGTGATAATCACAGCAGATGTCATGAAAGTCAGAGGAATGGAGGTGTAGCTTTAATTTAACCGAAATGAGTGCACACAGAAAACCCCCTCACTCAGAAGTAATTTCAAATTGTAAGTTGTTTACTTGGTAATTAGTCCATCCATTTCCACTTGTGTGACCCAATCGGCAATACTTGCGTACTGGTTGCAAAAATGACAGATTATTATATATTTTTGTTTTATGTTGTGATGTCAGTGAATAAAAATAGTGAGACCTGAATGCCATTTAACAACTCAATGGGGTATATATTGTGGGATCTGTTCATGGCGTTAACTTTGAAGAATATGGCAGTGTTGTGCACTCTTTTTCTCGATCATAAACACACACGATGAACTGCTTTTGTCTTTATTTTCTGCGCTGAAACTGTCTTTTCTCTGTACAGGTCGACCGTTTAGAGGTTGTGAACAAACAGTTTGTCAGGGTCATTCTGATACCTGAGGCTGACAATTCTGAAGGAGTAAGTTACCATGATTTAATTCAGTATTATGTTTGTTTCAATTATTACTTGTGAATTAAAACATGATTAAATGGATAGTTTACCCAAAAATGAAAATTGTCATCATTCTCTAATGTTGTTTCAACCTCGTATGACACTTTTTTTTCTGTGTAACACACACACACAAGAATATTCACACTCCTGTTTTCTATACAATGCAAGTGAATAGGACTGGAGCACCAAAAAGAACAAAAAAGCACCATAAAACTAGACTATATAACTCTGTATGTGCTCTACATTTTAAGTGTTCACTAGAATTCTACATCATTATCATGCAGGACTACTTGCGGCACACACCGCACAAGATAAAATGTTTTGTCTTTTCGCAGCTGCCATGTGTCATTGACCAATCAGAGGTGTATTTAATTATCTGGCATTTAGCTTTTAACTGGTTAGTTCCTTTCAGAACAGTCTTAATATTCCCTAATATTACTATAAAGAGAATGAGTGAACGAGTGATCAAGTCAATGGAAATGGCCATCAAGTTTTGGTATTTTCGTGCAAAAATGCGCTAAATTTAGGCACAAGTGGGTCTGGTGAAAAGAGCTAATGGGCTGTCAAGTGCAATTTAATTCGGAGATTCTTCTCTGGTTATTACAGCATCTGCGTCCTATTATATAGTCCATTCCCTCAAGCACCAGCGATATAAACAGAGACAGCACATTCATAAGAAGTTGCTAGTGTAAATGGATAGTATGCAATGAATTATAGACTTCTTTTGTGCATTCACTGCATCCTTGTTGAAAGTCAGGTGTAATTCTATGACAGTGACATGTTCCTTTTATATGCATGGAAAATGTGGTTCTCTTCAGGTCTTGAATGTAGGCTCTGTTAAATGCAAGTATTATTATTATTTTTTATTTTTATTTTATTTTTTCTCCCCAATTTGGAATGCCCAATTCCCAATGCGCTCTAAGTCCTCGTGGTGGCGTAGTGACTCGCATCAATCCAGGTGGCGGAGGATGAATCTCAGTTGCCTCCACGTCTGAGACCGTCAGTCCGCGCATCTTATCACGTGGCTTGTTGAGCTTGTTACCACAGAGACATAGTGCGTGTGTAGGCTTCATGCTATTCTCTGCGGCATCCACGTACAACTCACCCCGTGCCCCATCGAGAGTGATAACCACACATTATAGCGACCATGAGGAGGTTACCCCATGAGACTCCAGGGGTGGTAGTCAGCGTCAATACTCGCTGAGCTACCCAGGCCCCCAAATGCTAGTATTAATAATCAAATTGATCTACTGGCACACAAATTACGACTAGTATTAACAGTGATTCTATCAACATTTCAGGTTAGGCTGTGGATCGAGGGATGTTATTTTTGCGCACGCATTTCACTCCTACAAGTCAATTTTATTTTAAAAATTATATTAATTTATTGAAACACAAATTTCACACAAAACTAAAATGTAATTAAAATAACTAAGTGTTCAAAAAAAAAAAAAAATTTATAACCACCTCCACAAATCCATTCTTCCATCTGCCTCTTTTGCAGTGACATAAAAATCACTCTACGACAACAGGTGAAAAATGCCAAATACAAATTAGATCATAAATACAATTGTAAATATAAACATAATAATAATGATTGAAAATAAACCATGACATATAGATAGTTGAACACAAATCTCATAATTTTTGTTTCATATAAGATGGCTACAACTCTGATTGTCAGGGACATAATTTGATGTTCCACTATATTTTCAGAGTTTGGACATTATTGCCACCTGCTGGTGGAATCTCCAAACTGCAAATGAAGGAACTGAATTTAGACTTTGTGCTGAGATTAGACGAGGTTCTATTATGTCTTAGCACAATGACACAGTATTTCTCAGGAAAATAGCAAATTGCACTTTGCGCCTCTTCATTAAGTTTGCGCACCCATAGTTTGCGAGCATACACCCACAGATAGTGCAAACACTCCCACCCACGCCCAATTGCGCTGGCACGAAAATAGAGTCAGAGGGGAAAGCGACAACAGTTAACTAATTTTGGTCAAATGGACGCAAACAGTTATGAATAAGGACACAGAAAGCCACACTTGGTTGCATCTGTTTGTCGCTTATCTTATGTACGGCCGCAAGAAGTGAACACAGCAGCATGAACCTTCTTAATTTAAAGTGCGCTTTTTTCCCTTTCAATCTTGCATGCTCCATGTCTGTTGCGAGAAGGCTTGTGTAATCTGGGACGGTATCTTTATCACATTGGCTATTAATATTGAAATGATAATCGATTCTTAAATTCCATGATCAGTGCATTGCATTTTTTTTTTTGCCTGCTGCATCGATGCATTTTTACAACCCTAGTACCTGTATTTATTCACATTAAAACAATAATGTCAAAATCTTCATTTTTTTTTTTTTGTGAGTCCAAAAATGCACTATTAAGAATAATCAACTTTAAAATGATATGATGATGAGCAAATGATGACACTTTTATTTTTGGATGAACTATTTCTTAAGGGAACTTTCTGACTGATGTCATTCATCATGAACACTATCATCTCATAAGCACATTAGTTTACTTATAAATGTGTTGCTAAATGTAATTGAATGGGTAGTGTATAGCTTTGTGGTTTGACATTGATATGAACTTGTTTTCTTGCAGAGTTATGTGTGGTTTAATATTGGCAGTGTGGACGCATTTGAGAGGAATCTGGAAGCTGCACATTATGAGCTGGGTTTAGAACCATCTCATAGAGCAGCAGTGGTGTACACCTCAGAGAGTGATGGGTGAGTCTCTGAGATATGACTCAGTATTATTTAAAACCATATATATTTCATTGCTAAGGTGTTCCGAGCAGTTTTTAGTGGTTTTCCCTCAATTTTATCTTTCTCTCTAGGTCTTTTCTAATGAGCTTCATTCCAACCCTTCTGCTGATTGGCTTCTTACTTTTCACCCTGCGGCGTGGACCAATGGGAGGAGGGATGGGTGGAGGAAGGGGCGGGCCCTTCAGCATGAGCGAATCAACCGCCAAGATGATGAAGGACAGTATAGAAGTGAAGTTTAAAGATGTGGCTGGATGTGAAGAGGCCAAAGTGGAGATCATGGAGTTTGTAAATTTCCTCAAGAACCCACAACAATACCAGGACTTGGGTGCAAAGATCCCTAAGGTATGATCTGACTGAAGTATAGAAGATTGTTGGTGGCCATTAGCAGAAAGTCATTATAATCTTCTGTCTATATTTCAGGGTGCTGTGTTGTCCGGTCCTCCGGGTACAGGAAAGACGCTGCTCGCTAAAGCTACAGCTGGAGAGGCTAACGTTCCTTTCATCACAGTCAACGGCTCAGAGTTTCTCGAGATGTTTGTTGGTGTTGGTCCAGCCAGGGTGAGTCTGATTATTTCACTTGTGTGTTTCAAAATAAAAAACTCAACAGTATAAACATGGTTATCTTCAAAGTTGAAAACTTGCATAGAAAAAAGGTATCATATTTATTACCCACAACTATTTTCATAACTGTGTGATTCTTCAGTTAGTGGAACTTTTCTGTCCACTCGTTGAGAAAACGATCATTAGAGTTTTAAATGATGGATTATTATAGCTTTTAAGTTATTTGTTGTGTCTCTTTAATTACGATTTTCCTAATTTTTAAGAATTTTGAAATGTTTGCCAGAATTTCACTATGTTGGTTTGTGTTAGAGTTCGATCGATAGTGGATTTTGCAGAGACCGGTAACAAACTTGGTGTATTGAATGAAAAAAAATATATATATATATAAGGGATGTGCGCTACGACTAATTTGACTGTCGTTTAAACAGAAGTTTTGTAACCGACTAGTCAACTAGTCTAAAGAGAAACCAACCTTCAGAAAACAGTAAAAAAATAAAAATAAAAATAAAAAATAATGTTTTTTATGGGACCCATTTAAAATACTTAATCTATTCCTTATCCGATGCTAAATTCCACTGAAAAGGAGCATTTATCTGCGACGTGCTCGCCTTGCATTATGATCATTGTACATTAAATATAGAACATGCAACACATTCACTGAATCAATGTTAGCGAATATTTAACAGGCATATTTATTTAAAACAATTGAATGCAGGACCAATGGAGCAACCCTAAAAGCCTGTTCTAAACGGAAATCACCAAGTAAAAGTTACTTAACATATTAAAACAGTCAGGACATTGTTGAAAACAATTAACAGGTAGACTAAGTCAAATCTATGAGAGAGAAAAAAAACTTGAAAAGTTGCGCGTATTTCACGACGTGCAGTCGTGCATTAGCCATTGATCTAATATGACAGCTGTTCATTAAAGAACGTTAACCAATAACAGTTACTATGTAAAAAAAAAAAAAGTAGCTATAGGATAGAGAAAAATAGGCCTGTGATGTAGCCTAATAAACCTAATGTATTCTAAACATGATGTGCACACAGAATAAAAGATAGTTTAACACGTTAAGTAGTCTGCACCTCGTTGAAAATAGCCTTATTTATCAGCAGATTAAAAAAAAATGGCATACCTAATCTAAAACAGTTATTTTCTAGGCTACTTACTCAAAAGCATAAATTTTTGGATGAGTAAAATTAACACGTCGACATGGTCCGGTGAAAGACGGGACTTGACTCACCTGAGGTGGCTATCTTGCGCTTGAAAAAGCCTGAACAGCGGAAAAATAATGTACAAGCATGCACAGATTTAAAGAAGACTCAAATGTTAAAACATCCTTAGGGACTTTTCCCAGTTCCCGCACCACCGAAGTGATTTCATTACTACTTTGCTGAGTTTTCTTGTCTAGCGAGAGAACATTTTCCTGCGTGCGACACGAGTGAGAGAGGGAAGAAACGTGCAGCCTCAGGTGAAATTAAACTCAGTATCTGCTCCAGAAATCCTCGTTTTATTAATTCTATTTAAAATACGTAACATTAGTATGACAGTAATTTAAGTGCAGCCTCTGAAAAAATATAAAGCCAAACGTAAATGTGTTAAAATTATCATCAGTTTAATGGGGGAAATATTAACCGACTAGTAATTCCAGTGTCGACTAGCAGCATCAGAACAGTTTAGTCGACTAGTCTCGCACATCCCTAATATATATATACGCTACAGGTTAAATGTTTTGAAACACTTGACTGAAATGTTTCTCATGATCTTAAAAATCTTTTGATCTGAAGGCGTATGCTTAAATGTTTGAAATTAGTTTTGTAGACAAAAATATAATTGTGCCATCATATTAATTTATTTCATTATAAAACAAAAATTTAATAAAAATTAAAAAAAAAAGTTTTTGAAATTGATGACTTGGACCAAATAATAAAGAAAAGCAGCCAATAAGTGCCCAACATAGATGGGAACTCCTTCAATACTGTTTAAAAAGCATCCCAGGGTGATACCTCAAGAAGTTGGTTGAGAAAATGTCAAGAGTACATGTCTGCAAATTCTAGGCAAAGGGTGACTACTTTGAAGATGCTAAAATATAACAGTTTTGATTTATTTTGGATTTTGTTTAATCAGCATAATTCCCATAGTTCCATTTCTGTTATTCCATAGTTTTGATGACTTTACTATTATTCTAAAATGTGAAAAAAAAAAATTATAATAAAGAATGAGTAAGTGTTTCAAAACTTTTGACCGGTAGTGTGTGTGTAAATATATATATATATATATATATATATATATATATACACAGTACTGTGCAAAAGTTTTAGGCACTTGTGAAAAATGTTGCATAGTGAGGATGTCTTCAAATATAATGAAATAAATAGTTTTCATTTATCACTTAATGTCATACAAAGTCCAGTAAACATAAAAAAGCTACATCAATATTCGGTGTGACCACCTTTGCCTTTAAAACAGCACCAATTCTCCTAGGTACACCTGGACACAGTTTTTCTTGGTTGTTGGCAGATAGGATGTTCCAAGCTTCTTGGAGAATTCACCACAGTTCTTCTGTCTATTTAATCTCAATTACTTCTGTCTTTTATGCAATCTCAGACTGACACAATGTCCAGTGGGGTGCTTTGTGTGGGCCATGCCATCTGTTGCAGGGCTCCCTGTTCTTCTATTCTAATCTTTTCTATTTGCAAAAGTAATGTTTGGGAGTCTAACATTTATATTTCCTATTGACACTAATCATCTTAAGACAAATGTTTTTGTGAAACATCTTATGTGCCTAAGACTTTTGCTTTACTGTTACGGGCACTGACACAGAGGCTACAAGATTAGATTGTGCAAAATCCCAATAATAACCAGAAAAAAATACAGATTTGGTGCATAACACAGGACTTCTAACTATTAACAAGCCTTAAATCAAAGCAAATCAGTGATCGCTTCATAATTGTCATAATTCAGTCATCAATATCCGGTATTATGGTAAAATAATATACAGTACTCTGCAAAAGTTTTAGGCACTTATATAACATTTATATTTCCTATTGACACACTAAAGCTGAAGATATAAATAACCATCTTAAGACAAATGCTTTTGTGAAACATCACAGTACTGTATAAAACAAACTTTTTTCCTTTTCTCTTGGAAAACGTCTGTCAGTCAAAATCAACATGTGCTCAACAATCAATAAAGGTTATATAAATAAACGTTCAATAATTATACATTTCATATTAAAAATTGTGCATTAGTCCATAAATAGTGATGGTAACAGACTAACACATGATTTCTATTACAGTTTCTTTATATGTACTGTAAGTATTCACCAAAATACTGCATGAAGGGTAGTGTCAGTTTGAACCAGTCTGGCCATTCTCTGTTGACCTCTCTCATCAACAAGGCGTTTCCATCCGCAGAACTGCCGCTCACTGGATGTTTTTTGTTTTTGGCACCGTTCTGAGTAAATTCTAGAGACTGTTGTGTGTGAAAATCCCAGGAGATCAGCAGTTACAGAAATACTCAAACCAGCCCGTCTGGCACCAACAACCATCCATGCGATTATCTAATCAGCCAATCGTGTGGCAGCAGTGCAGTGCATAAAATCATGCAGATAAGGGCCAGGAGCTTCAGTTAATGTTCACATCAACCATCAGAATGGGGAAAAAATGTGATCTCAATGATTTGGAATGTGGCATGTTTGTTGGTGCAGATAGGCTGGTTTGAGTATTTCTGTAACTGCTGATCTCCTGGGATTTTCAGCCATGTTGTGGCTGATCGGTGTAGATACATAAGTTGAGGACACAATGTATGTGCTAATGGAGCATGTTTTCATAATGTCAAATGTTTCTTTGAATGACTTCGCTTCAATTTTAAACACTTGATTATCTAATCAAAATAACTAAATGCAAAGGATAAAAATATGGATGAATATTGTCAATGAAGACAAATTTAAATACAGTAAATCTCTACATGGTGTCAGTGATTTGTTTTTATTTCACCTCTAGAGGCCGCTGTTATACTGCAGAACCAAGTCGTTTTAACTGTGGAAACCCCCAGCGCCAGCCACAGTGGAATAAAAAAATACATAAAAAAAAACTATCGGCATCGATTTTTGTTGTATAACATAAAATATATCATTCTATCTCTACAAGAAACAATGAGTATATTAAAAGCAACAATCCATACTGATAAATTGGTAAAATCAATATAACGGTCTACCTCTAGTTTGTACCCTACCCAGACTTTTTAACCTTCCCTCTATAATAAATGTATTACTCATGTTAAAAATTAGAAATTCCACTTTGCCCTTTTTCTTAAGAACTTTTTGATATTTGTGTTCAATTTGAATATTTTTATGCCAAAGAATCGCTGGTCGCAATATTGCTGTCATCAACATCACCCCAAGCATTTTAATGAACAAAAAAACATTTAATATTTGATCATGATGTAAATGACAAGTGACAGTTTGAAGACCAGAAATGTTAGTCATTTTAAGATTTTTTTCCATCATGATCTGATAATTAGGTGCCATTAGCAAACCATTTTTTTTTTTTTTAGTAAGTAAATTAAGTTCAATCTGAATTGCTTGCAAGATCCAATTTTTACTATCACACAATATAAAAACTTCTACCACATATTATACCAAAATCCACTAGAACGATCTTCAGTATCTTCATATCATGTGATAAACAGTGTAACAGATTAAACTTAGGGTGCCCTTACACAAACACTTTTGGTACGCACCCATGTTCATTTGACTCCAAAGTTCAGTTCGTTTGGATTATGTGAACGCTGTCTTTTGAATTAAGGTGCGCACCTGTGAACCGCACCCGAGTCCGCTTGAAAAGGTGGTCTGGGGTACGGTTCATGTAAACTCTAGTACGGTTCACTGCTGATATGAACGCAGTCGTAATGCACTCTGGTTCGGTCCAAGCAGTCAATAATCAGTGAAAGAGTTAAAGCACCCTTTGTTTGAAGAAGATAAAAAAATAAATAAATTCAAAGCTTTCAGAAGTAAAAAAGTGCCCCAGAATGAAAAATCGGCCAACTGTTTTTGGTTATTGTAGGTGAGGGACATGTTTGCCATGGCGAGGAAGAACGCGCCCTGCATCCTCTTTATCGATGAAATAGATGCTGTGGGGAGGAAGAGGGGCGGTGGGAATTTCGGTGGTCAGAGTGAACAGGAAAACACCCTCAATCAGTTATTGGTGGAGATGGACGGTAAGATGTCAAAGGTCATGAGGGTGGATCAAGAGTTCATGTAAATGAAGTTAAAATCAACATTAAATCAACCAAATTTACTTTCAGTTCTTGGGCTTACTGTGGACAATTCATCAGTGCACTTTTGTTACAGAGAAAAACAATGTCTTCATATTCAAATAATCTTTAAAACAACTTCACCTAATGTCATTTATGTTAGAAATAATATTAACCGATGGTCAAATAGATATTTAGGCAACTGTTTTAGGTGATGCAGCCTTTATAAAATGTTGCCAGCAGTAACACATTATTTAAATGGCAGTTAACGTATTAAAGGTTATGGCAATAATACAAAATAGCGATAGATTTGAATAAGAAGAATTGGGATAGGTGGAAATGCCTTTTGATGGTGAATTTGGCCGTCAGCCTCCTTGTCCAGGTTAAAAAAAAAAGTGGGTGCCAGCAGAGCACACAATGCACTGCAAACTCGCATTCAGGTCTGCCTCCATTATGGTATGGAATGCCAACTTTTCATGATCAAATCAATTCCTGCCTTAATTTTTTTTCGCATTGCACATAATTTCCATTATGGAGAAAAATAGGGTTGCAAATGCTGTTTCTTGTTGATGGAAACTGTAAACGCATAGCAGTATTTGTAGTATCCATAATCTGTACACTCATTGTTTTATTAAGATGCCATAATCAAAAGTTTTTTTTTTCATTTGCTTTCACAGGTTTCAATACTAGTACAAATGTTGTAGTCCTAGCTGGTACTAACAGGCCTGACATACTTGATCCTGCATTGATGCGACCAGGAAGATTCGACAGGCAGATTTACATAGGTTTGAAATTCAAACCCCCTTACTTTTTATAAATTTGGTCATGTAGTGTTTAACAATATAATTTGATATACACATGCAGCAATACCTAATGCTTACAACCAAAATGTTTAATTAGAAACCAAAAGTGTTAGAGATTTGTGTTTTGTTAATCTTTCAGGGCCTCCTGATATTAAGGGTCGAGCGTCCATATTTAAAGTGCACCTGCGGCCCCTCAAACTGAACCCCGGTCTGGACCCTGATGGAATTGCAAGAAAGATGGCCGCTGCTACACCTGGATTCACTGGTGATTTAGTTAGACGCTAATTTTCTTATTGTACGGAATACATGTGCATGGCAAAGCAGGGTAATTATACATTGTATGATAATTATTGTAATTATACAGTTTGAAATTCATGTTTTTTTGTAGGCTGGTGTAGATGATAATAAAGTAATCATAAGTGTACCCATAGTGTTACTATGATATTGCTATAAAAAGACGCTGGCTAAATTTTTCTCCCGCAGGTGCTGATATTGCAAATGTGTGTAATGAAGCTGCTCTCATTGCTGCCAGACATCTGAATGAATTCATCAACGTGAAGCACTTCGAGCAGGCCATCGACAGAGTTATTGGAGGTAAATGAGAGAGCTCATGGCTCATCCTGGAATGAGTTTTCAAAGAAATTTTCTTGTTTCAAAATTATATCCTTTGTCTATGTAAAAAGAAAAAAAAGGTAAAAAGTAAAAGTTTTTGTTGTTTTGCACAACGAATTAAGAATAGTGTCTACTGGGGGCCTGGGTAGCTCAGCGAGTATTGATGCTGACTACCACCCCTGGAGTCACGAGTTCGAATCCAGGGTGTGCTGAGTGACTCCAAACAGGTCTCTTAAGCAACCAAATTGGCCCGGTTGCTAGGGAGGGTAGAGTCACATGGGGTAACCTCCTTGTGGTTGCGATTAGTGGTTCTCGCTCTCAATTGGGTGTGTGGTAAGTTGTGCGTGGATTGCGGAGAGTAGCATGAGTCTCCGCGGTGTCATGCACAGCGAGCCACGTGATAAGATGCGCAGACTGACGGTCTCAGAAGCAGAGGCAACTGGGACTTGTCCTCCGCCACCCGGATTGAGGTGAGTAACCGTGCCACCACGAGGACCTACTAAGTAGTGGGAATTGGGCATGCCAAATTGGGGAGAAAAGGGGAGAAAAAAAGAAAAAAAGAATAGTGTCTACTATATTTCCTCCTTTTTCATTGCTGCATGCATGTCATACATTTCCCCAAGAACATCACTGCGGCACATATGTTGCCATCTTATTACTGTATAATTAACACATATGATGTTTTTAAAATTAAAATTAAAAGCAGTTCATGAGCATGCCGTCATTTTACCCGGATCAAACCTGTCACTCATCTCTGATCTTCATTGTGACCAAATCACTGCGAGGAAATCAATTTTATATTCATTTTATTTATTATTATTTAGTATTAAATAAAAATATTAAGAGTGGAAACAGGTAACAGGATGGGGAAAACTGGGTCAAAAGGCAGATTTGAACCCAGATCGTCCGCATGGAAAAAAACACCTCCTTACCGGTCTTACACATTAAGCCATTGCAGTGACATTTAAGGATTCAGTTTGTCTTTAATTTCTTTGTTTCCACCAGACTATTTAAGTGCAAATAGCTGCACTGTTTGGCAGGTATGTACAACTAGTGTAAATAGTCACTCTGTAATAATAGTAATAATGATATATTATTGAAGTTTTTAATGCTCTCCATAATTAATATGCTGAGAGGCTAGCGGAAAAAGCGCCATAGCATCATAATACAATGCGCATGTGCGAGAACTTGACGTCAGAGGGATGCCTTCTAGACATGACCTTTGTTGTCTGTACAGCTGTGTGTTGCCTATCCAGTTGGAGTTTCGCTTACTGCCCCCTGCTGAAAACAGGTGGTACTTCAAGCTTGAATTATTTTGTCAACAAAATTACATCAATGTATTGCCCAGTCCTTATCATGACCTTTTGTATTTAAGCACCTCAAAATGTTGTATCAATGCAGTTACAAAATTATATTAATTCTCACCAGAGTTTATAGGATTGCAATGATCTGCCTTTAAATGGTGTTCCTCTTCTCTCTCACTGAAACAGTCCATATAATATCACTTCCAAGCCAGTAATTTCAGTGATGTCAGCTGTAACCTGTGGTGTGCTTCAGGGTTCAGTCCTTGGTCCTATTCTTTTTCACAATCTACATCTAAATTGACAATGCAAAGTAGGCATATAAACTTAAGAGTAGAGCTTGTATTTAGATAAATTGTTTCCTCTACTTTGCACATCTTTGTTTCCTCAGCTTTGCACATCAGCTGTCCTCAACATATTTCTACAGTTATTAACATTGATTCCTCAACCTAAATTTTTTAGTTATTGATATATTTTGTGATCTTATCTTTCAGGTCTGGAGAAGAAGACACAGGTCTTACAGCCCACTGAGAAGAAGACAGTAGCGTATCATGAGGCAGGACATGCTGTGGTGGGCTGGTTTCTCCAACATGCTGACCCACTGCTCAAGGTCAGGCTTTAATGTAGATTTATATTCTAAAATTTTTAATTGATTTCATTTTGTTTTTCATCCATTAACAATTTATCTGTAAATATTGTTTTGCTTATATTAGCCTGCCTTGATTTTGTGTTCCAGGTGTCTATAATTCCCAGAGGGAAGGGTTTGGGTTATGCACAGTACCTTCCCAGAGAGCAGTATTTATACACGCGTGAGCAGCTGTTTGACAGGATGTGTATGATGCTGGGTGGACGGGTAGCAGAGCAGGTGTTTTTCAGCAGAATCACCACCGGAGCTCATGACGACCTTAAGAAGGTCACACAGTCTGCGTATGCTCAGGTACAGAAATTCTGCCTGCTTGTTTAAGTGCAAATGTATGTGGCTGTAACATTATGACTTCAATTCAGTTAGCACCAAAATGATCCACAGTACACTTGCTACAGGGTCAATCCCTTTGGGGAAACCTGGCATTAAAGATAAAGGATTAAAATAAACTCGCCCTCATGTCGTTCCAATCATTTTTCTTTTTTTTTTCTTTTTTTGTCATGCTCTGTGGCATACTAAGCTCTCAAGAATCATGGATCACACTTAACAGCAATGGCTTAACTGTAAGTGTTGAAATAAAACTGAAGTGGATCCGCACACGGTTTAATAATTCCCTCTTATTCATTTAAAAACAACAGCAACTTTTTGATCAGAATGATCTTCGTCTGGCACACATCAATAGGCAACACATCAATTAAGTACTTTTGTTACATCCAAACACATTATTATGCTCACCTGTTAATAATCAGGGTCAGTTATCTCATGATCACTCAATCTCACTTAATGAGAACAATTAATTAGAGATAAGTCAGCAAAACATACATCAGTCTCCCACAATTACAAACGATTCACAAACATCAGTGACTTCACAATAATGAAGTGTTTGCTTGAAACAAAAGTACTTAATTGATGTGTTGCCTATTGATGTGTGTCAGACGAAGATCATTCAGATCGAAATGTTGCTGTGGATTTTAAATTAATAAAAGGGAATAATTAAACAGTGTGCAGATCCACTTCAGTTTTATTTCAATGCTTTTTGCCTTGATCCATCACCTGTTGTAGAAGTGTTGGGTGTGCATGCATTCCCCCCTCCCCCTTTTTAACTGTAAGTGTTGCTGCCTTGTGGACCTGCTAATTAGTGCAAATAATTCAAGGCGCATGCGCATACTGTGCGTTCAGAGCACACGTGGTTAGAAAAATCAGGCTGCATGCGTTCAGTGTTCGAGCGCTCTGCTGATGATGAAATTTGCATCATACATCCCCTGTATGCAGACGCTTTGTGTTCACGTCTGACTGAAGTATAGTTTGGGCTTAAGGCTGCAGTGAAGGGTGAAGTGAATCAGTGAATCATTTTTGTGAGCTAGTTTGTTTACATGAAACGTCCGGGAAAAAAGTCTTGCTAAAATGAATAGGAGTTCCCAACACTGTATGTAAGGGAATCATTTCTTGTAACCAGTTTATTTACTTAAATTCTCCGAAAGAAACGATTCACTTTATTTGGATTTCCCAGCACTATATATGAAAAAGAATGGACGGTTTAGGTGAGCGTGTTTGATTAGTCCGTCATCTCCATTGCTGCGTTCTCAATACAATGTGAAAAATGTAGCATTTACAGCTCTACTTGTTGGAAAATGTAGCTTTTTTTCTGGAAAAGCTACACTATTGTGAAAATAGCTGAACTACTGTAATGCTACTAAAAAAATTGAGTAAGTTAGTTGCATCACTACATTTATTTAACTACATTACTTCCAAACACTACACGCCACCCTACACTTTTATAAGATTTCTTGAATTTCTCTCTTTTAAATTTTTTTTCCTCCTGAAGATTGTGCAGTTTGGCATGAGTGAGAAAGTGGGGCAGGTGTCATTTGACCTCCCCCGACAGGGTGAGATGGTTCTGGAGAAGCCCTACAGTGAGACCACAGCAGAACTCATCGATGAAGAGGTCAGAGTGCTGGTCGACCGGGCCTACAAGAGAACTCTGGATCTCGTCACTGAGAAACGAGAGCAGGTGGAGATGGTGAGAACAACTAACAGTCTGTAATTACCTAGATGTACTGCTATGTTGAAATGTATAGCTGAAGTGAAGCTAAAGTGTTGTTAAATTAGCTAAACATTAGTAGGTGCCGTTATAACAGCCTTTAAATTTATAACAGATTTGTGACGCTAGTGGCGTTTGGTGTGCCTCAGGGTTCAGTGCTTGGTCCTATTCTTTTTCTTAATGATTTCTTCCTTTTAGATTTGCAATGTCACAATACCAAAATTTCAGTTATTGATACCAATACAAGTGAAATTTTACACATTTTGATATTGCAGCAATAACTATAGCCACTTTTCCACCATCGGGCCGAACGGTTCTGAGCATGGTATGGAATGGTTACAGTAGCATTTCCACTTGAGCATGGTTCAGCACGGCATGATTATAAACTGTTCTCGGCATGGTTAGCTAACCATACACAACTGTTCTCAACCTTGCTGGTGGAATGGCTTTAGCGTATCTTCATGATTTTATTATGATGGTTTAACCTACAACCTATATTTTTTTTTCTACACACCTTTTTTGTAAGGGAAGTAGATTACTAGCTCATTAAAACTTAAAATACATCAATATATTCTCATATTATTTTCAAATAAAACGTATATAATATTTTGTCAATAAATATCCTTTTTACACTGGCGGCCAAAAGTTTGGAATAATGTACAGATTTTGCTCTAATGGAAAGAAATTGGTACTTTTATTCACCAAAGTGGCATTCAACTGATCACAATGTATAGTCAGGACATTAATAAAAATGTTAGAACTTCTTAAACTACTTCAAAGAGTTCTCATCAAAAATCCTCCATGTGCAGCAAGGACAGCATTGCAGATCCTTGGCATTCTAGCTGTCAGTTTGTCCAGATACTCAGGTGACATTTCACCCCACGCTTCCTGTAGCACTTGCCATAGATGTGACTGTCTTGTCAGGCACTTCTCACACACGTTACAGTCTAGCTGATCCCACAAAAGCTCAATGGAGTTAAGATCCATATCACTCTTTTCCAATTATCTGTTGTCCAATGTCTGTGTTTCTTTGCCCACTCTAACCTTTTCTTTGTGTTTTTCTGTTTCAAAAGTGGATTTTTCTTTGCAATTCTTCCCATAAGGCCTGCACCCCTGAGTCTTCTCTATACTGTTGTACATGAAACTGGTGTTGAGCAGGTAGAATTCAATGAAGCTGTCAGCTGAGGACATGTGAAGCATCTATTTCTCAAACTAGAGACTCTGATGTACTTATCCTCTTGTTTAGTTGTACATCTGGTCTTCCACATCTCTTTCTGTCCTTGTTAGAGCCAGTTGTCCTTTGTCTTTGAAGACTGTAGTGTACACCTTTGTATGAAATCTTCAGGGTTTTTTTTTTTTTTTCTCCCCAATTTGGAATGCCCGATACCCAATGCGCTCTAAGTCCTCGTGGTGGTGTAGTAACTCGCCTCAATCTGGGTGGCGGGGGACGAATCTCATTTGCCTCCACCTAACCCTAACAAACCAAACAGCTTTCAACTGTGTTTGATATAATGGCAAGTGATTTTCTAGTACCAAATTAGCAATTTAACATGATTACTCAAGGATAAGATGTTGGAGTGATGGCTGCTGGAAATGGGGCCTGTCTAGATTTGATAAAAAATGACTTTTTTCAAATAGTGATGGTGCTGTTTTTTACATCAGTAATGTCCTGACTATACTTTGTGATCAGTTGAATGCCACTTTGGTGAATTAAAGTACCAATTTCCTTCCAAAACAGCAAAATCTGTAAATTATTCCAAACTTTTGGCCGCCAGTGTAGCTAGTCTGAGAACTTGTACCTTCCTGCATGTTCATGTCCGGTGGTAAATACAAGCCCTAGGCAAATGATGGTAAACCTCTCGCATTTTTCTCTTTGCTTTCATTTTTGCGACATGGTCCATGTCTTTGTTGTTTGGTAGCAGAGTAAAACCAGAAAAAAAGCAGTCCTAAATACTGGAATATGCGATCATCCTCCTCTATAGTGCGCTTGCTTCAATGTTTACCTCTCACGCCGTCGCCAACAGACGGATCTGTTAAGTACAGTCTCCTGATGTCACTGCACCATAGTGGAAAAAGAAACTGTAACTGTGCCAACTGGCCCGGATCGGCACGGAACGGTACAGTTTTGCGATGAGAACTGTTCGACCCGATGGTGGACAAGCGGCTTGTGATATTGAAAATACAGTTTTCTATAAAAGTTCAATATTAATATAAATATTAACAAATTAAATATTTAAATCAGCTATTCTGCAATTAAGTAAATATTTCTTCAAGTCCTAGTTCAATACAAGTTAAGCTCAATCAAAAGTATTTGTGGCATAATGTTGATTACCACAAAAAAAAGACACCCTTCGTTAATAATAAAAAAAAAGTGGTTACAGTAAATTGGGCCAGGATTTTGTTTTCATTTCAATGAAGTTGTAATATTAAATATAACTTTACACAGGTAAGGTTAGTAAGCTATTTTATCACACTAAAATAATGTTAAAGGGATAGTTCACCCAAAAATGAAAGTTCTCGCATGATTTACTCACCATCATGCCATCTCAGTTGAGTATGACTTTCTATCTTCTGCAGAACACAAATTATGATTTTTAGAAGAATATTTCAGCTCTGTAGATCCATACAATGCAAGTGAATGATGACCAAAACTTTGAAGCTCCAAAAAGCAGATAAAGGCATCATAAAAGTAATCCATATGACTCCAGTGGTTAAATCAATGTCTTCAGAAGTGATATAAGTGTGGGTGAGAAACAGATCAATATTTAAGTCTTTTTTTACTATAAAGCTGCACTTTCACATTCTTCTTCTTGTGTTTTTGGTGATTCACATTCATCATGCATATCGCCCCCTACTGGCAGGGAGAATCATTTCTAGCAAAAAGGACTTAAATATTTATCTGTTTCTCACCCACACCTATCACATTACTTCAGAAGATATGGATTAAACCACTGGATTCTTATGGATTACTTTTATGATGCCTTAATGTGCTTTTTGGAGCATCAACATTTTGGCACCCATTCACTTGCATTGTAAAGACCTACAAAGCTGAAATATCCTTCTAAAAATCATTATTTGCATTCTGCAGAAGAAAGTAAGTCATACATATCTGGGATGGCATGACGGTGTGTAAATGAGATAATTTTCATTTTTGAGAGAACTATTCCTTTAACTTGTTTAATGTTTACATTTTATGGCTATACTTTTGAAACTGTCTATTTTAGTGTTTACAGACTGGCTTCCTTACACTTCCATTGTGAGTGCTTACTGTAACTGCAAATAGGGACGAATCAAAATTATTTTGTGGAAATCAACACAATGCCTCAAATGCTGTTAATTAAGCTTAACTTGTATTGAACCCAGAACATTCATTTAATAATAACAACATAATATACAGTGACATGCTTATTAGTACTGGAACTTTGGACATCCCTTCATTACACTTCCACAGTTTGGCTGAGGTCACTGTGCTGTGTACTATTTTAGTTCAAACTAGTTCACACAATGATATGATTTACAGCTTTAAATTAAGTGAAGCTAAAAAGTTCTTTAGTAAACATATTTAGTTGCCATTAGGAATGATCAGCTCAGGTGCAATTGAAAATTGTACTAAATATCTGGTTGATGCAAATATGCATTTCTGTTTGTGAAGGTTGGTAAGCGTCTACTGGAAAAAGAAGTTCTGGACAAAGCTGATATGATTGAATTGCTTGGACCCAGGCCATTCGAGGAGAAATCCACATATGAGGAGTTTGTGGAGGGCACAGGCAGCTTTGAAGAGGACACAACTCTTCCAGAAGGGTTAAAGGACTGGAACCAACAGCGAGGCGAAAACCAGGAGGAGACACCAGCATCACAGGAGAAACAGGCTTCTTGAACTAAACACAACCTTTGAAAAACTCTCAACCTGCCTCTGACACTTGCCTTCCAGTGGTACCTTAGAGGGGAGGGTGGGTTTGTTATCTTGGCTTGAAATGAGAGGATGAACTTGACTCTTTTTGCTGTTTGTATTTCACTTTCCATGTTAACCCAAAGCAGAGACTTCTACTGAATTTGAAATGCCTTAACTGCACCCAGCACTAATGTCTGTACACCAAACTCATCAACAACTGACAATTAAGTTTTGTTTTTTATGGTTCCTTTTTTGATATTACATTATTAAATTAAACTCTGTATTTTTTCTGCTCTTATCTTCCTGTATATAGGGGTGGAAGATAAAAAAAAAAAACAATCTGTATATATGTAAAAATTTACTTTGTGCATTTTGAGAAAGTTTTGAAATATAAATTGTGCTTATTTAATTAAATGGGTCATATAATAATTTTGTAATCATTTAGTTCCCCCCGTAATGTTAGTCAAGGTACCAAAAACAGTCATAATTTAGTTTTTCATGACCATTTTTCACCCTCTCTCTCTGACTCGTCCAATTAATTGGACCACTTTTGGTGCTCTAATTTTCAGACTTCTATGTAAATGGTATAATTAGCCAACCTCTTCACATTTGAAGAGAGAAATAATGCTTACTCATCATGGGTTGCAGGTTTGTTGTCAGGTCAAATATAGTCTGCGCTGCTCCATCCTTCAACAACAGCCTCTTTGTGAATCCTGCATTATTTTGGTGTTAGGAACAATTTAATATCTAGTCTCTTTCTTATTTCCTCCCCATGACGGGACAGGCTATGTTTCTGAACTCCAAACATATTGTTGATGTGTAAATGTGGCTGGTCTCTTGTGCAAAAGCACAGATTTTGGAACGAGCCATTTTTGTAGCTAATACTGCCTTCATGTGCTATCGGAATGATCGTAAATAGAGTTTCCTACTCAGAAGTTGCACATGAATGACCACTCAAGTCATAATTATGACTGGGAAAATCAAAGATAATTTTGAAACCAGAGTTTTCGAGTTGAGTGGAGATATAAACTTTCAACGTGGCAGAGGAGAGTACAGTTTCTTTAGTGGATGACAGGTTTTATTCATTTTTCTTAATTCAGCTAATTGTTAGCACTTGTCGTTTCAGTCATATACATGTACACATATTAGTAACCATTTGATGTATATTGTACATTTTTAAACAGTGAAAATAGAATGTATTAGACCAGAATGACATTATTATCTGCAAGCTGACTGAGTAATATGTATTACGGTGTCAAAATAAAAGTTCCTCTTATTGATACTAGACAAATTAGAGTCTATTGAATTAAGGACTAGTGGATGATATTCACTAAAACAATCAATACACTACACTGACATTTTATGCTTTTCAGTAATGCAAGGACATGTTAACCATGACACACACACACACAAAAAAAAGATTTTTCTCTTTTAGATGCCATGTTGACACTATAACAAAGCCATGACATGAGAAAGTAGGATCATAATGATTTACGACGGCCATCTAATAAAGAACCAATAGAGTGCACCAGTGTGGTCCTGGAAAAGGCCTTTAATATTTTTTTTTTTTCATATGAGAATTGATTATTAACAATTATAAACCTTTAAAGACAGACCTAACGTGGGTTCTGAAGTTGTTAACTGAAGTGTAACTGACGTATATGCTCTTGTTTAAACCATCTGTCCGCTTTATTTCAACTTCATTTTTTTTTTAATTGTGTTGAATTGCAGAATTTCATGTGAAGAACTACACTACCCATGATTCTGACGACAAAGATCCACCAATCAGATAATTGCAGCCAACAAAGCGTGCCAAAGAGCTCCGCTCCTATGATATGCTGTGAATGCCACAATCGAGTCGGCCTCTATGCACTCTCAAACTACTTATATATTTTAATATATTTAATATTTTCCAAAACAATTACATATATTAATTCTATATTTATCAAAAGCTGTAAATCAATAGTTTTGTATTCACACGCACACACACACACATATACATATACATTATATTTATATATATATATATATATATATATATATACACACACACCAATCAGCCACAACATAAAACCACCTGCCTAATATCGTGTAGGTCCCCCTCGTGCTGCCAAAACGGCTCTGACCCGTCGAGGCATGGACTCCACGAGACCTCTGAAGGTGTCCTGTGGTATCTGGCACCAAGACGTTAGCAGCAGATCCTTTAAGTCCTGTAAGTTGCGAGTTGGGGCCTCTACGAATCGGATTTGTTGGTCCAGCACATCCCATAGATGCTCAATCGGAGTGAGATCTGGGGAATTTGGAGGCCAAGTCAACATCTTGAACTCTTTGTCATGTTCCTCAAACCATTCCTGCAAAATGTTTGCAGTGTGGCAGGGCGCATTATCCTGCTGAAAGAGGCCACTGCCATCAGGGAATACCGTTGCCATGAAGGGGTGTACGTGGTCTGCAACAATCTTTAGGTAGGTGGTACGTGTCAAAGTAACATCCACATGAATGCCAGAACCCAAGGTTTCCCAGCAGAACATTGCCCAGAGCATCACACTGCCTCCGCTGGCCTGCCTTCTTCCCATAGTGCATCCTGCTGCCATCTCTTCCCCAGGTAAGTGATGCACACGCACCTGGCCGTCCACATGATCTAAAAGAAAATGTGATTAATCAGACCAGACCACCTTCTTCCATTGCTCCATGGTCCAGTTCTGATGCTCATGTGCCCATTGTGGTGGCCAGGGATCGGCATGGGCACTCTGACCAGTCTGAGGCTACACAGCCCCATACACAGCAAGCTGCGATGCACTGTGTGTTCTGACACCTTTCTATCATTGCCAGCATTAAGTTTTTCAGCAATTTGTGCTACAGTAGCTCTTCTGTGGGATCGGACCAGACGGGCTAGCCTTCGCTCCCCACCTGCATCAGGGAGCCTTGGGTGCCCATGACCCTGTCGCCGGTTCACCAGTTGTCCTTCCTTGGACAACTTTTGGTAGGTACTAACCACTGCATACCGGGAACACCCCACAAGACCTGCCGTTTTGGAGATGCTCTGACCCAGTCGTCTAGCCATCACAATTTGTCCCTTGTTAAAGTCGCTCAGATTCTTACACTTGCCCATTTTTCTTGCTTCCAACACATGAAATTCAAGAACTGACTGTTCACTTGCTGCCTAATATGTCCCACCTCTAGACAGGTGCCACTGTAACGAGATAATACATGTTATTCACTTCACCTGTCAGTGGTTTTAATGTTGTAGCTGATCAGTGTAAATACTGCATATATATATATATATATAGCTGATTGATTTGGTTCATGGCTCTGAACTCTTTGACGAAAACTAACGAAATCCCGGAAAAATACTTCTGGAACCAAGTCGGCTGAAAAATTGGCAGGCACTGTTGAGCTCTATTGGTAATATGTGTTTGTTTATATGAGAGCGTAAGGGAGACATTAAGTTTGTTGATGCTAGCTTGTCTATATTATTTGCAATCTAAATCTCTTGTTGATTAGTATTCCCTTTACTTTATGATTGTACTATCAGAATTCTTTACTCTGAAGAATGAGCAGTCTACAAAATCCTTCTTTTGCCCGGCAACGACCAACTCCAGATACTTTTTTTTTTTTTCAAGCAAAACATAACCAACATAAGTGCGAGGGCTTGCTTGGGTTTGTGTAGTACCATTTACTTTTTGCATGTCAATGAGGATGTCAGAACATGACACAGTTAATGATGTAAAATGTACAGTCAGCGCTGTCAATTGTGACCAAAATCTCAGCTATTTTAGAGTGACAAAGACAATTGATGTTGCACAGTCTGTCTTTCCTTTTTCCCTAAGGTCTCTCTGGGGTGTTCTCTTACAGTCTGACAATCAACAATTATAAAGGACAGAAAAAACTGCACAGTGTTCAACCTTCTTTAGTTTACATAGTATTTCTAAGCCTCATACGTTCCAACACTGACATCAGCAGAAGTAGGGCATAGCCAGATGATTTATCACATATCCTCATCCCAGCATTCTGTTAATCTGGGCGACTCCCATTTTAGATGGGTGAGATTTATCCCAGAAAGCCCCAGAATCAGTGTTATCCAAAACCTTATGAAAATTCCAGTGCATTATCAGGAAATATTCTTACTATTATTATTTATTTATTTATTTTTGTAAATTAAGCTATGAGTATGAAGGTATGACGTAGCAGTTAGTTTTTATTTTATGTGGACATTCTTTACAAAAAGCTTTTGCTCAGACAAAAGTGATGTTTGTTGGAGTGCTCTTTAGTCCGAAAGGCAAACTCCTTAAAGGAATATTCCGGGTTCAATACAAGTTAAGCTCAATCGACAGCATTTTGTGGCATAATGTTGATTACCACAAAAATGTATTTAGACTTAAATGTATTTAAAAAAAAACTAAAATCTGTGTCACAGTGAGGCACTTTCAATGGAAGTGAATGGGGACCAGTTTTTCAATGTTAAAATACTCACTGTTTCGAAAGTATAACCACAAGACATAAACAATAAATGTGCAAACATGATTTTAGTGTGATAAAATCACTTACTAACCTTTTCTTTGTAAAGTTATAGCCAGTTTTACACCTTCGTTACCATGACGATGTAATGTCAACAAAAACTAAAACCCTAAAATGAACATTTAAACAACTTTACAGCTAAAATAATACACAAATGTTAACAGAAGAATTAATGCAAGCGCTTTTATAAAATGTTACGCTTCAAATTTTTGTGCTTAAACACTCCAAAAATTGGCCCCATTCACTTCCATTGTAAGTGCTTCACTGTAACCTCGATTTTTGCTTTTTTTAAAAGAAAATTAGACAAGTCAAAGTAACTTTTTGTGGTAATCAACATTATGCCACAAATGCTGTTGATTGAGCTTAACTTGTATTGAACTCAGAACATTCCTTTAAGCTGCACATCACAAGCAGTCTTACATTGCAGTATCAGTGACTTGCATTGATCTTCATGACCAATGCCATCAATATTATGTCTGTTAAAGTAAAGTACACCATGCAGCCCCTCATTGGAGATAATCAACTGGGTGTTGTGTCACAAGACACTTTTCCTCCTTCAGGCCAAATTGACAAATTAAATGGTTCTAGTAAAATTTCCACTTGAGCACAGTTTGGTAAGGTGCGATTACAAACAGTTCACTGCCTGGTTTTCTCAGCACGGTTAGCTAATTGTACTCAGAGAACCATTCTGGTGGAGTGCCTGTAGTGACTTGGTGACTCACAATTGATCTCTTGCTCAGTCCAATCTTATCCTGTTTTTTTTTTTTTCCTAATCTTATCCACAGCACCACGGTGTGGGAAATGTTTTTTTTTTTTATTGTGCCTACAAGCCCGGACTGGTTCGGTATTGAATGGCACGGTTCTGTGACGAGAACCGTTGGTAGAAAAACAGCTATGTTGTCCTGCAAACTCTACATTGAAACAAGGGAACAGCCTCATGTCTTTGACATTTTGCACATTTATTCCCATATTATATTATTTTCATTGATTACTCAGACTTGTTCATAATTCTAGTAGTTTTTACAAATCTTCTCTGATGTGACCCTGTGTATTGAACATGTTTGACATCATTGAACCCTGTAATTACCTTGAATGGTGACAAATACAGAACAGCTTTTTCACGGGTGCAGATTAGCCCAACACTTTAACATTTGCATCTTGATTACCCTTTCAATTTATTTTTGGTCTTTTAAGATTATACTGAATTAGGCATATTTCAAGACGTTTTGAGGCCTTGAATTTGGATGCCATCTTGATGAGAAATTATTATATTAATGACACTGATACTTTATATTAATGACACTGATACGGAGCAGTTCAAAAAACATATTGCTACAAGTTGAATCTCTCTTACATCCAAGAGTTAGGCCAGAAACATACTATACACAATTACACAACACAGATGTGAATGCTTGGCCAATGCTTTGCAAGCACAGTCCCATTGTACATACGTGCAATGGGACTCATTCTTGAAACTTTCGTAATTATATGAGTAAATTGGAAGTAATTTGTGCATAAAATGGACCTTCCTGAAAATGTTTCTCCGGATTCACAATAGCTGTGTACACCCCAGATTTGTGAGTTAAATGAGTGTATGTTAGTGGATTCCAAACATTTGTAAACAGGGCACAAAGGCAAACGCATTCACAATTATCATAATCCATGCCCATGAATACGACATCTAAGGAAGGCATTAGACTTGCTAGTACATGTTTAAATTTAAGATGTTACAGAGCAGAAACAGAGTTGGGAACTATACTTTGAAGAAATAAATGCAAGCATCAATTAAACGTTGTGTATTTAAAAAAAAAAGAGAGAAAACAGCAAACCGCAATCTTTTAAACTAATTTGTTATTTATTAGGGTTAATTTCAGTCATTCAATTATTAGTTAGTTTTTTCATTACGTATTTTATTTCACTCCTTTCAAAATGTAGTCATGCCAGTTTGCTTGAAAGAACACAACATTTTTGGATGTCTTATGCATGAATTACAAAAATTGAGAGTTCATGGCAAATTTGCCACTGATTATTTTCACATGCAAATGAGCTTTGCGACAAATTGTCAATTGTTGCCAAAGGTTTGCTGCAGGTTCACCACTAAAAAGAGCTGCACACTTCTGGCAAACATTTGCGGTGAATCACAAGCTAAGTTTCAGTGAAAATAATGAGTGGCAAATTTGCTGCAAATTTAGCGCAAGTTTGCGACTAGAACTCTAGATTTTTGTAAGGTCAGGAGCAGGTGTAATTTTTGTTCGTACCAACTAACATTTTAAATATACGAAAACATTCATAAATCTGAGGATTTATGTCAGAATGGCTTTCCGAATGATTAACACACACACATTTTTTCTGTTTGTGTTTGAATTAGGCCCATAGTGTGTTCTTGAGTTACTGTGGCAATATCAAACCTTAGGGGGGCGATAGAGTTACCTTGAAATATCCATGCCATGAAGCTGGATGTGTTATTCAGATAGCTTGCTATAAACTTTCTTAAACTAACTTTAAACTGCACAGCATGATCCTCTTTAAACTTTTGCTCAGCAATTACAATAAATCAGTGATTCACAAACCTGTTCCTGGAGGCACCCCAGCAGTACACATTTTCAATGTAGCCCTAATCTAACACACCTGATTCAACTCATCATCTCGTTAGTAGATACTCCAAGTCCTCAAATGGATGCATTAGGTCAGGAAGACATCTAAAATGTTTATTGTCTTGTGCCTCCAGGAACAGGTTTGGGAAATACTGTGATAGATGACTCTTAGAGAGAAAACTGACCATAGAAGCAGACAGTTTATGATAATGCCTGCAATAATGGTACTTGAGTTGCATTCTGAATTGTGCTCTGACACATTTTGGAAATGCGCTCACGTACTTGCAAAGAGTATGTTTCTGGTCTTAGGCATGAACTTTTTAAACAAGATATTTCACTTAAGGGTCTCCCAATTTTTTAAGCGGAATCTCCTCAAAGGGCACTTTAGTTGGCTATTTTTGTTACCTGTTTCACAGGCATGGTTTTGATCCACATTGCAGGGTCTCTGAATGTGTTCTGCCACAATTGCTGCTTTGACACATTGCTCTATTGCTACAGGTCCTTGACTGTTTAAAAATCACTATGGAAGTCCTAAATGGCTCCTTAGATTCACATTTCCGTTGCATCACTTGAGCCAATGTGGTCCATAATGTTACATCATGCTTCTAGTTCTCCATATGCAGTAGTTAAATGAAGAATATGGGCGAGTCCATGTCACAAAGAGGTGTCCTAAAAACCTGGTTGGATGAAGTCTTTTCCATCTTAAGGAAGAGTTTACAATTACCCCAGCTTATTGGAGCTGTCTCCTTGCCCATCATAATGGGCAAAGGGACTGCATTTATTTTCTCAGGGCAGGATGGGATGTTTATATCCTTTGATCCCAGAGGTTCCTCATTTCCTGCTTGAGAAGGAACCTCTACTTCCCGCATAAAGGCTTTGTGTTCTCCCTGAGCCCCTGTAGATGTCCCTGGCTCAAGGCTGTTGGGATTGGGAGCGTTCTATCTTCAGCAAAGGCTCTGTGTTCTCTGAATCGCTGTGGTGTTTTCGATCTCTCTGTTGCTGCTCCCCTTTTCCACCGCGAGTCCAGGAAGGTGAGCGAACGTAACCACAGTGTGGAAATCGAGGTAACGGGGGCTGTTGACGATCTGCAGGATGAACTTAGAAAACCAACCAATTAAGCACACTATCATAAACACTGACTGACCAATTCAAAACTGATGACAAGTACATTTGTAAAAAAATGAGATCTAACCAACTATTTGGTTTTTTCAAGGGATAATTTATGCTGAGAAGACCATGTCTCCAAAACCTAGAGAACTGCCTACTTAGACCAGTGTTTCCCAATACTGTTCATGGAAGCACACCAAAAGTACCCATTATAGATATCTCCCTGCTTTGATTAATTCATTTCAGGTCTGGAAGTCTCTACTAATGAGTTGATTAATTTGTGGTGTGTTAGATTAAGGCAACATAAAAAAAAATTATACTGTAGGTGTGCCTCCAGGAACAGGGTTTGTTAATACTGACCTAGACGGTATTTTAAGGCATCATAAGCACACTACTAACGTGTACGTCCCAAACTGCTTTGATCTTAACATGAGAAGCATTGTAGATGACATTATGGAAGGGACCATACATCATGTTTTTCACTGAAAACATTACAATATGTCTTCAAAATGTCAGCGACAAACAGGGACAAACATTAATGAATGAACGTTACATTTATATAGCGCTTTTCTGACACTACACTCAAAGCATTTAATTGCATCATTCATTTGGCAATCTCTTTTGGAATCAATTTTAAGTTAGATCTCTTGTGTGAGGAGTGCTTTTTGTATGGTGTGCGTGAATGACCATTTACGAATTTGCTGCCCATGCAACATTTTTCAAATCAGTCAGTTATGAGGTTCCATGATGGTTAAGATGCTGCCTGAAGGTGGCTGCTTATATAGGCACAGGACAGCAGGGCAGCTCACAGCTGTTTTGGAACAGAGCTCATGTGATTCATAAAGTCACAACTGTCTCTTCAACAATTTATCAAGGTGCCTTCACACTGGCAGCGATTTGCAGTGACAAAGTGATTGAAAGTCATTAATTTCCAATGACAGTGATTTGAGGTGACATGAGTGAGAGATCATTGGTGATGATAACAAAGTTGAGCAGAGATGCCATGTGGTCTCTGCCAGTAGAAATCCAGACAGTGGAGCTCACATGATCTGCATCTTGACACAATTTAATACAGCCAAGGGGTCAGATTTCGGATGGTTTGCATGGTTTAGTTAGCCTCTGCTGGTAGATGTTGTAACTACACCATTGGACCCAAAAAGCATTTTTCTCCACTGATTGCCATTCTAAAGAACTTGTGTACTTAAAAATAAATCTTTATATTATGTTGTTGTTTTTTTTTTTTGTTGTTGTTGTTTTTTTGGCAGCGCTTAACCCTCCTATGATATTCTGTCATTTTTGACCGAAATACATTTTAAAAATGTAATAAAAATGGTTTAGTTTATCTGAGCAGTACAAGACTTGGTGAGTTTTCCTCCATTTTCCATCTGAACATACAAATAAATTGGGCTTGATTCGACAAGTCTAAGTGGTCATAAAAGCGACACCTTTGGTATTTGTGGTCAAAATTGACCGACCATTAAAAATGAATGGGAAAGACCAAAAAAAAAAAAAAGAAAAAAGTTTTTTTTTTTTTTTTTTTAATCTGTCAAATATAATCAATAAATCAGCCACAATGCAAAAAAAAAAAAAAAAAAAAAAGACAGAAATTACAGGCTGAGACTCTAAAACATCCTCAGTGCAAACAATACACATTCACTCACACACAAACACACTTACACAAGAATCAACTGGTGAGACTTTAACACAATGCTTTTTTTTTTTTTACTTTTGTCAAAGAAAACAAATCAGCCACAATGCTAAACACACACACACACACACACACTCAGAAATGAAGGGTTTAGACGACAACACACTCACAATACAGAACACACACACACAGGTTGGTGTGGCTATCCTTATGAGGACTCTCCATAGACATAATGATTTTTATACTATATTAACTATAGATTCTAACCCTACCCCTAAACCTAACCCTCACAAAAAAAATTCCTGCATTTTTACCTTAAAAGAAACAAAACATAGTTTAGTATGTTTAAGTGATTTGAATTATGGGGACACTAGAAATGTCCTCAAACCACTTTTATTGCATAATACCCTTGTAATTACCAGTTTGTAACCTAAAACAATGTCCACATTAACCACCCAATCCCGAACGCGCGCGCGCACACACACACACACACACACACACACAAAGAACCAGGGCATCTATACAGTAAGTGGAGCTCTACAGCCATCTTTTGGTCATTGTTGGCATTATAAGTCATCTGTTGTTTTCTAGCGGATGACAGCAGTCTGACACACTCACACACCCACACATTTGCAAAATATTTACTATAGAAAGTTTTAAATTGCAGTTGTTTTGAAAATGTTTACTCTGATTCTTCTATTTTATACTCTAATTCAATTTTCTGAATTTTGCAGTTCATGTCTGTTTCTTGATGTTTATTTTCTTGACATTATGTATTTACTTTGAGTTATTAAATTTTTATGTTTAAAATAAATTATTGGTAGAAAAATGCTTATTCGGTGTCTTTGTAACACCATGGTCAGACTTGATGACAAGCATAATGACAAACTGCAAAAACTGTCACTTCAAATCAATTTTAAAATGTTAAACATTGACAAACAATAGTTTGATAATGTCTAAATATATATCCAAATGCATATCTTGTGATAAAATATACAATTAGGTTACAACAAGTCATCAGACTACACAGTAGGTGGCTACAGACACTGGCTGTTACTGGCATAACATGGTTTAAGTCATGTTATTGATATTTTGTTCACCAGATGGCAGCAATTATGTCACATTCTCACATTTTCTTCATGTTTCTACTTATAGAAAATTTGCTTATTTGTATATGCAAATTAATGGTAAAATTTAGAAGTGTACATGCAAATAAGATCAAAATAGCATAAGAAATGCATAATTTTATTGTTAATACTTCAGGGAAGAAAACATTGTATCACCATCAAAAAAAAAAAAAAAAAAAAAAAGGATCACACATCTAAACCTTCTACTCAAAAATGACCATGAATACCAAAGGAAGGTGCCATTTTTTAATACCATAGGAGGGTTAAAACTGTGATGGACTTGTATTTCTCTGGGTCCCACTCGAGCATATTGCCACTAGAATTTGGGTTTATAGGCTTTCCGTATGGGACATCAAAATTTAGGCCAAAATACGGGAAGTCCCGGCTAATAAAGGACAACTGGCAACCCTAGCTGAGTAAGAACTCCTAATGGCAAGCAACAGTACAGCGACTGGACGACCTCCAGGAATTTAATCACTGTCGATGTGAACTCACCTTTATGTAATTTTAAACACTTTTAGGCAATGACAGCCAAGACAAACATTTTTCACATAATTTAAAGGCCACAGAGCTCCAAATAAAGCTAATCTGAGTAGCTCAAAATGTAGGATGGCACTGACATTGCCACAGCACTGACATTTACATAGTGGTGCACTTCGGACAATGCAGAACTCAGTCAAATAATAATGCGTTCTGTGGATTTCCATGGAATCACAGAGCTGTGAGTTTCCAGTTAAACTGTTAGTCAATTGTTTTATATTGCTTGTGGTGCAATAAACATTGTCATAGGCAATAGCTCTTACTTTAAATGTTAAGATAAGAATCTTAAGGATATTTTTAGAGCTGGGAAATGGAAAGATTAGGTATAGACTTGCAAAACACTGAACAGGATTAAATTTAGAATCTCCTTGTATGGTAAAACTGGTTAATGTGACTCACTTGCAGGAGATTCTGTATGATTTTCCTCATCGGAGTCTGCAAACACCTCCCCCAGCTCCTGGTCAGACATGTCTGTGAGCTCTGTCAGGTCCAAGAGGTCAAAGTGCACCTCCAGTGAGGACACACTGCTCAGAGGCTCTGAGGTCAGAAACAAGACATCAGAACAAAACTCCATCAGGCATGTTGTCAACTAAAGCCAGTATGATAAATCTCATGAAGAAAATGACTGGGTCATATTTTACTCAAATAAAAAAATCATATTTTGCATAAGGAAAGCCTATATTTCGGATCATTTAAAAGACAACTGAGCATATTTTCTCATTACTATAATGCAGAAAATCACATTCTTATTGTAAAGCATCTGGACTATTTAACAGTAATGAAAATAATCCTGTCCTGGACACAACAATTTAAAAAAAAATTATAATATTAGCATAAATTAAAAGCAGTATAACAAACTGTATACTGTAATTGTCACAGGTTGTGTTGGAGAGGATGATGGAGAGGTGAGAGAGGCGATGTATCTACATGCAGGCTTTAATGAAGATGAAGACAATACAAAACAACGTGGCGTGCCATAAGCAAAAATAAACAAACTAACACAAGCTTTACATGGACAAGAACTGACAATGAATGAACAAAACTGGAGGGTATATGTACAAAAGGAACTAATGAGGGAATCGAAGACAGGTGAGCATGATGTGGAACTGATGAGGGCAGTGCACTGTGGGAAATAGAGTCCAGGGGGAAACTTCAAAATAAGAGTCCATGGAAAACATGAGGGAGACAGAACATGACATTACCTACACCCCCCCCCCCCCCCCCCCCCACAAGGCGACTCCTGGCGCCTAATGATGGAGGGACAGGAGGAAACAGGTGACCAAAAGACAGGGGTGGAGTCAGGAGGTTTGGGGGGCAGCCTCAGGGCTGGGACAGAGTCAGGAGGAAGCCACAGAGCAGGGACGGGATCAGGAGGCCTGGGAGACTGAGTCATGAGAAGGAAGGTGGAGCCAGGGAAGGCGGAGCCGAGGAAGGAGACGTGGAAGATTCTGGGGGCGGAGCCATGGAAGGCGGAGCCGTGGAAGGCTCGAGAGGCGGATCTGGGGATCCTAGTGCCCGGAGTGTAGCCGAAGGCTCGAAGGACCAGGGTGGAGCCGGAGGCTCAGAGGACCGAGGCAGCACCGAAGGCTCGGAGAACCAAGGCGGAGCTGGAGGATCGGAGGACTGAGGTGGAGCCGGTGGGCGTAAGGACCAAGGCGGAGCTGGAGGGACGAGGGACCCCGGTGATGCCGATAGGCTGACAGCCCACAGTGGAGATGAGGGGATGTGGAGTGGAGGTTATGAAGAGGGATCAGAGGGGCAAGACAGAGTCCAGGGTTCAGAGGGCCAAGGCAGAGTCGGAGGGTCGATGGATCCCCTTGTTTGTGGAGTCAATTGGGCCGTTGGTCGAGCCGGTGACTTGAGGGGAACCGGCTGAAGGGAAGAGGAGCGAATATCTTAAGTGGAACCAGCGGAGGAGGAAGGGATAGGGCACAGGACGGAACCAGGGTGTCCAATAAGCTGGCTGGAATCAGCGGAGGGTGAAGGGTAGTCAGGGTGGGGATCAGGGTGGGAATAAAGTCCAGGTCTACCAACTTGGCGAGAGCTGGGTCTGGGACAGATGGGGCTACAGGCTCTGATTCTGGGACAGCCGAAGCTTCAGGCTCTGGCTCTGGGATGGCCGAGGCTTCAGGCTCTGGCTCTGGGACGGCCGAGGCTTCAGGCTCTGGCTCTGGGACGGTAACCGTGGCAGGCATGGGCACTGGCTCGTTAACCGTGGCAGGCTGGAGGGTATCCATTGTGGGAGGAGATTCAAGATCCTCATCCTCCTTACCCACAGAGAATGGTGAGCCGCTTAGTTTCAGAGCCTCCTCAATGTAGTCGGCGAGCGTCCAGTGAGGACCCGTCGGAGGCATCAGCTCCTTCAGTGCACTACTCAGACCAGCCTGGAAGAAATTAACCAGAGCACAGTCATCATAGTGCACCAAATTTGCTAGGTGGAGAAAATCACGAATGTGATCCTCAACTGTACGCTCCCCCTGCTCGAGGAGGATGATCTGTACAGCGGCTAGATACATCCTTTTCGGTCAGTTCTTCTGTCACAGGTTGTGTTGGAGAGGATGATGAAGGAGAGGTGAGAGAGGCGATGTATCTGTATAAACAAACTAACACAAGCTTTACATGGACAAGAATTGACAATGAATGAACAAAACTGGAGGGTATATATACAAAAGGAACTAATGAGGGAGGTAATGAGGGCAGTGCACTGTGGGAAATAGAGTCCAGGGGGAAACTTCAAAATAAGAGTCCATGGAAAACATGAGGGAGACAGAACGTGACAGTAATGATGTATAAATAATTCACAATTTAAATAATATATCCTTAATTTTTGTTATTAAGAATGAGATTTTTTTGGCTTTACAATAATGAGAATTATAATTATTATAACTATTTTTTGTTATTATTTGCATTATGGTAATTAAATGTAAAATATGCTAAATTGTTATTATAATAATTGTTAAATTGTTATAAAAAATAATAATGCCACAGTGCAAAAAGCCTTAAAGGTGCACTCAGTATGTTGAAGCATGACACTGACACCTAGTGGCATGGATGCTGCATCATTTAAACAGTAGTTTTCAGTTACCAATGCCATTGTAGAAATTCACTATTCACAATCAACCAGGATTAATTTAATCCATGAATGAAAGTGTCCAATAACAGGGCATTTACTGAGATTAAGTGAGTAGTATTTGGCTGGCCATGTGATGCAAACATGGCAGGCTCCATGAGGGCGCCCCTGCCCCATGTAGAATAAAACAGCTTTTATATGGTTACTGGTATGACTGAACTCTTCATCTCACATGAGTGGACATGATTTTATACATATGTTTCAAAATTACAATTCATTTCTTTAGAAGTAAAACTTTTTAAATGAGGAAAAATGTACTGAGTGAACCTTTAATGGTCCTAAAAATAGGCTTTTCTTTTCTTTTTTTTCTTTTTTTCTTTTTTTTTTTTTTTTTTAAGTAAAATATATTTTTTACATTTTTTTCTTTTGATTTTGGGGTGAAATATGACCCGGACATGTTCTTGACAGGTTTTGTGTGGTTTATCTTTGACTCACGTCGTTTCTCGGTGATCAGCACCTGACTGCCGTAATGGGCTGGGGTACCAACATGCTCTCCTGAGGCATTGTGGGATGCCTCACTGGTGAGACTGGCCGAGCTGGAGGACTTTAGAAGCTTCTGGAACTCTCGCTCTCTAAGTGGCTCTGCAAAAAACAATAATAATCTTTAACCTTATTGTACACAGATTATCTACCATTTAATTAATGAGTGGTGCCCATGCAAAACTTGCTGCCAGAATACAAAGTTGCTCTGGGTGGTTGCCAGGGTGATGCTATGCAGTTGCTAAGGTTTTCTAAGTAGTTGTCAGTGCATTGCTATGCAGTTGCTAAGGTGTTCTGTAGGTTTCTGGTGCACTGCTATGTGGTCTCTGGGATGTTCTGGGCAGTTACCAGAGCACTGCTTTACAGTTGCTAAGGTGTTCTAAGTGGCTGTTAGCATGTTGCTGTGTAGTTGCCAAGGTGTTGCTGTGTGCTAAGGTCTTCTGAGTGGTTTTTAGCACATTACTATGCGGTTGCTAGTATGTTATGAGTGTTTTTAGCACGTTACTATGTGGGTGTTAGTGTATTTTACTTCGTTACTGTACTTAAGTAAATTTTTCAGGTATCTGTGCTTTATCAGAGCATTTTTATTTCAGAAAACTTTTACTTTTACTTCACTACATTCAAAAGGATAATATCTTACGTTTTACTCCACTACATTTTTTTTCATAATGTGCCATTCCTAGCTACTTTGAAATTAATAAATTAATAAATAGCGTTAAATTAAAATAGACTAGTAAGTCTTGTTCTCGCGAGACTATAACCGTTACCCAGCAACAAATGCAATCTCACGAGAGTTTCCGCAGAACGAAGGTTACCGTTCAGTTAGAGCGCCAAAAGCCATTTTTAAATGTCTTCTGTGCCTGCCTAACAAAATACACAATGACTGTATCGGCTTTCAAGAACTCGCCGTCAAACTTGTATTAACAAAATTGCCACGAATGTACTCGCTTGCTAGCAGTAATCTTATAAACCTTGACCTAGCGGGGTATGTTGTCCTACAATTATTTAAACAGTAAAACAATTATGAAGCACAAAATGATTGATAAAATAGCAAAGATGTACTAATTGGCAATTCACAAAGATAAAAAAAAAACGTAATAAATAAATAATAAACAAATAATTTAAAACACACAGTCTGCACTGACCTGACATTTATGAAGAATACTCGTCCTGAGAACACAGGTGAACCTTTTGGTTAATGTCTTCATTATTGGTGACCCTTGCTTTAATGTTTGGCAGTATGGTTTTATAATATGAAGAATCATATAACTCAAATAACCATACTGTACCAATGCATTCACAAAGTTGCATTAGTATAATCATACTTAACCATACTACGGTTGTATTGTTTAGTACGGTGCTGTCATTTTAAATTTAAATGTGAAAAATGCATTTTATGTTTGCAAAAAAGTTTAGTAGCAATTAAAGATTCAATTCCAGGTCAGGACTACTTCAGAGACCATCTGCGAGAAGAGATCACGTCCCAGTCACCAGATGATACCTCCAACAAATGACTTCTTTTCAAGTATGAAATGCACATACAGACAGGAAAGTGCCACACACACACACACACACACACACACACACACAGTGTTATTGTGTATGGTAGTTTTTCTTAATAAGAAAGAATTGCCTGTGATATTAGACCATTCTCTCCTTAAATTTATATGAGCAGCAGGATACAGCATATTGAATTGCCAAAAAATATTAAACAAAAGCCTTAAAGAGATAGTTCACCCAAAAAATGAGAATTTTCTCTTAATTTACTCAACCTCATGCCATCCCAGATGTGTATGACTTTCTTTCTTCTGCAGAACACAAATGAAGATTTTTAGAAGAATATTTCAGCTCTGTGGGTCCATAAAATGCAAGTAAATGGTGGCCAGAACTTTGAAGCTCCAAAAACCACTTAAAGGCAGCATAAAAGTACTCCATACAACTCTAGTGGATTAATCCATGTCTTCGGAAGTGATATGACAGGTGTGGGTAAGAAACAGATCAATATTTAAGTCCTTTTTTACTATAAATTCTCCTCCCTTCCCAGTAGGTGGCGATATGCACAATGAAAGTGAATCACCAAAAACAAAAGAAAAAGAAAGTGAAGATTTAGAGTAAATATAAGCTTAAATAATCTGTTTCTCACTCACACTTATCATATCTCTTCTGAAAATATGGATTAAAACACTGGAGTCATATGGATTACTTTTACGCTGCCTTTAAAGTTTTGGTCACCATTCACTTGCATTGTATGGACCTACAAAGCTGAAATATTGTTCTGTATATCTTCATTTGTGTTCTGCAGAAGAAAGAAAATCATACACATCTGGGATGGCATGAGGGTGAGTACATGATGAGAGAATTTTCATTTTTGGGGTAACTATCCCTTTAATAGACCAGTACTTTTTACTTTTGATACTTAAGTACATTTGAAAGCAAATACTTTTGTACTTTTATTCAAGTGGAGTTTTACTAGAGTAATATTTTATCAGGGTATCTGTACTTTTACTCAACTATAGGATTAGTGTACTTTATCACCACTGGTTGTTAGTAGGTTGCCATGCAGCTGCTAATGTGTTCTAAGTGTTTGTGAGTGCATTGCTATTTGGTTACTAGGGTGTTCTGAGTGCTTACTAGGTGGTTACTTCCTGGCCCAAGTTAAAAGAGCCCATCCCCAAATATTTCTTTAATGTTTTGGTCTCTTGATATGGCCCTTCTTCAATGTTATTTTCTTAACCGAAGTCTGTCTTCAGTGTTTTTAGAGTATGTGATGTTTAGCGTATTAAATTTGTAAAAATTGACAAATAAAAAACATGTGGTTCCATAGTGACAATTGTTCACAGAGTCACAATGACAACCTTTTGACAGTGCCTTACCTGTCAAAATTAAAAGAGTAGCTAGATGACATGAAATGATGGCCTAAAGATTATTTACGTTCATGTAATTTACTACTTTGGGTTGTTATGACAACGAACAACTGCACTAGTTGAGCCTGAACTGATTTTTACTCTAACTCATAAAATGGTCGTTGTTCACTGTCTGGATAATTTGTTTCTGTCATTTTTTTTATTGCATCTTATGAAGACTGGAACCAGAAAACAGTGGTTGGCCAGGAAAACTGTGAACAGATACATTTTAATTATCAGAACGAATGGTTCTGAGCATGGTAAATAACAGTGTCAGTAGCACTGGTATGGTATGATTACAAACCATTCCTCGCACTGATTTCTCAGCATGGTAAGCTAACCGTTCTCAGGACAGGAGAACCATGCTGGTGGAACAACTTTAGTGACGTGGCGACTCATGATTGGTCACTTATCAGTTCATTTTCATTTTAATCCTGATTTCAGAGCACCAAAAAGAAAAAGAAACCATAACCTAAACGAAACAGCACGATTCAGCAATGGTAGCTGTTTAACCTGATGATGGAAAAGCACAATACATTTTTGGGTTTTTTTTAGCAGTTTTATTATCCAACAGATAAAATCTGTAAATCTGATTGCTTGGTAAAGGCTCATGTTTCCTCACCAAGATGCATAATTTGAGGTATTACTCATGTCCGTCGCAAAAATGGTGAAATACTTAGGATAAGCAGTTTGTTCAAATCCCTAACGCTAATTATGAGCAATAGTAACAGTGTTGCTTGACTTGGCAAACACCACTTACAAAATTGAATTTTGATGGTGAATCACAGTTTAGCTCCACGTCTACAGCCGAGTTCTTGTTCTGCATTTCTAGGACTCAAATGGGGTTTGTCTGTGGTTGCCAAACAAGTGAAACAGAAGATGCTGTTGTTTTACTCTGTGTTTAAAAAGCTTCCATCTGTTTATTGATTTCTTGAGGCCACAGTCAAAGCATGCAAGCATTTTATATTGTGGAAGACAGTTCAATTACACATATGGGACAATAAGACAAGTAGACACAGATAACCTCTTAATTATCTCCATTTTTGAAACAGAAATCTGATGAAACAGACTTTCCCAGCTGCGGCTATTTCATTCATTCTGCAGGTCATCCCTCCCTATTGTACCCCTCTGTTAGCCCACACACACTAGAACCGAGCTCTGATGATCCTAATGGCTCGGATTTTGGATTCAGTTTTTGGTTCTGCTGGGTTGTTCTTTTATTGCAAATAAAATATCGTTACATGGATTGCTAAATAATTATATATTACAAAATGCTGAGCACTGCATTTAAACCAAGCATGCCAAGGTGCACTATATTTTAGTATCATCCAGTGGCACTTGAAAGTCCCATTGTCCCATCGCAACCACTGCATACATGCAACTCAGTGTCACGTTTTTTGCAAGGGTTGCATCCAAAAATGTGGTATGCCCTGCCCCTCTCTCATGACCTTTATGTCTTATTAAAACACCAGTTTTAGTAATTGTTAATGCTGTAATGCATAAGCCAACACCCTAAAGCTGCTTCGCCTTTTCCCATGAGTATGCATAAATACAGGCTGCACGCCACTGAGCAGAGACTGCCGGCTCCCTCTGCCTGGCTGCTTTGTCTGTGCGTTAAATAAAAGGACATAGTGGCGACTCTTATAGTGGACTATAAAATGTGACGTGTGTGTGCTTTAATGTGTCGCAGCATGCTGCCTGAAGAAATATCTGCTCTTACCTCCTGCACTAGAATCTGCCTGAGCCTCCATTAAGACTGTTTTAGCAGCCGGTGCAGTGCTGTCAGGCGTCGCAGATGGGAGTAGAGGGAGTGAGTGAGGAGAGAGAGTGAGGTGCAGCCTCCTGCCTCATGTACCACTTTATCTCTTTCTAGCTACCCACTCTCTTACTCCCCACCCCTACATGCACAGTCACACATTCACACTGCCTTTGTTACTGCAGCACAACAGTGACACATAAAGAGTCCCACCACAAAAAAATGCAGTCAGCCCACACACAACTGCCACACTACATGACACACCAAAGCTGAGGGAACAGAGAGAGGGTGATTGAGAGGGAGGTGCCCAGAGACAATAAAAAGGATTGTAGACAGAGAGGCAGGGATTTGGTGTACGAATGCAATGTTGACTAAAGAATAGATCAAATGAGATAGTCAGATCTGTGTTTAGGTGACTAAAAAACATTTGTTTTTTACAGATCTTATGGACACGTTTGCCATTTGTCTAGTCCTGGAGTGGCCTAATAGTTGAAGTATGCATATATGTAAGATTTAAAGGAATGATTCACCCAAACTTCACACCCAGCTTCTGTTGTTTATTCTATTATTTACTTACCCTCAAAATGTTCCAAAATTGTTTGACTTTCTTTCCTCCAAGGAACACAAAACTGAGAATTTCGAATGATGACGCTGTTCTTCTCAATGTAATGAAAGTATACAGTGTCCAGGGGCTTTCAGGCTCCAAAAAGTACCTTTAAACTAGTCCATATGTGTCATACATTATATTTTAATTCTTCTACATCCATACAACTACTTTGTGTGAAACAAACTGGAACAGAGAACATAATTTCTGAAGAATCTTAAGCATCATAAAAGTAGTCCATACAAGCCCTGCACTATATTTCAAACCTTCTGAAGCAATACTCTAGCTTTGTGGGAGGAACAGACCTGAAGTCGTTATAATATCTTTAATGTCTCTTTCACGTCTGCATTTAAAAATAGATAATAAATAAATTAAATAAAATAGGTGTGGCTCAGTATGTCTCATTTCTCAATATGTCTCAATTTTATAATGCAGTTAAAGAGAATATGGAAATATAGCTTTTCCTAGTAAGTTCCCAACAAATAAGAATCTAATTAAATAATTATTTTGTTAAAAAAAAGCATCTGGTGTTAAATATCATAGGGGTATATTGTCTTAAAAAAATAATACTTGTACAAATAGTATTCATAAAAAATATGGATGTTCATTTAAAATGGTCTCTTAAGTTAGAGTAAAGTGTCTCCAAAGCCTCATTTTTAGACAAGCAATTTTTTCGGGCACACCAACAGAATTTTATTCAATACCTAAGCCGTAAAGCCCAGGAAATTGTCATTATTTTATTAAGATTTGAAGTAACACTTGAGTGAACAAGGACATTCCTCCCTACTCATATTCTTGAATTATTTTCTTGCATCCTAAGTGGGACTAGAAAAAAACTAAGACGAAAGAAAAGGAAAAGAGAATGCACAAATAAAGAAATGAGAAGCACCCCTGGTGATGAAAAGCACACTGTTAAAAGATTATCTCAATATTTCGCTCTAAGATATACATTTAAATGCTCCTGTGAGTTTAGAAAAAGGTGCTCTAATTGTATTTGCTGAAAAAAAAGTTGGAAACATTATGGCGAAATTCACAACTTTTCAAAATAGCTAACCAACGACACCATAATACAGTGATCAATACAAGTGAACATGATGAGGTTAAATTACTTACGAGTCCCGTTCCTAACCCTGTTGAAAATTTGTGTCCAAAATTCAGTCAAAGCTAATTACATCATTACTGCTAATCCACTGTGCTCTGCACGTGTGGGTTCAAATCCCATCCTCGTCGAGTTTGTACATTACCTGCATTCTTTTCGAGAGAGCTATCTAACTAGACTACAGAATAACAAGTTTATCTAAAAGAGGCCAATCGGTTTAGGTGATGGACTGCTAATCCGTTGCACTCTTTTCCTGTAGCTTTGAAATCCATTGTGCGCTGCACGTGTGGTTTTGAAACCCATCTTCGTTGACGCGTTTCCTTGCTGTTTGAAAGGAACATGTTGAAAAGATAATGTCAATATTTAAGTCAAAGCTAATTCCATCAGAGTTTATAGCTCACTTCCAATCTTTTCAAGAAAGCTTTCTAACTACACTACAAAATAGCAAGACATCTATCTAAAGATAACAAGGTGGCCGAGTGATTAAAGCAATGGACTGTTAATCCATTGTGTTCTGCACGTGTGGGTTCAAATCCCATCCTTGTCAAGTTTATACATTATTTGAATTCTTTTCAAGAGCGCTATCTAACTAGACTACAAAATATCAAGTTTATCTAAAAGAGGACTGCTGATCCGTTGCACTCTATTTGCGTAGCTTTGAAATCCATTGTGCGCTTCACGTGTGGTTTTGAAACCCATCCTCCTCAACATGTTTCCTTGCTGTTTGAAAGGAACATGTTGAAAAGATAATGTCAATATTTAAATCAAAGCTAATTCCATCAGAGTTTATGCCTTACCTTCAATCTATTCAGGAAAGCTATCTAACTCGACTACAAAATAGCAAGTCATTGTGGAATATTTTTTATCCCACAAATTGCCGCCCAACGTGGGGCACTGGAAAGGAGCAGATTTGAAGCCACAATGGGCTATCTGGACAAGCAACTCAAACAGTGGCCACTTAAAAAGGTAAGCATTTTTTGCTTATATAATTAGTTTGTGTTGCTTGCCAGAATCTGCCCGTGGAGGTAAGGACATTCAAAAAGCTCCTCCAAATTAAAAGAACAAAAAAGAATAAAGGGTTCTGATTCCAGAAGAAATAATTGCATGCAATGATCTGTTTTTACTGTTAAGGGGGCCTTGATGGATAACAGTAAATGAAGAGCAGATAAAATTTTAAAATAAAAAAGCCAGGAAGGCAAGAGAGGCACTAAAGAGGGGTGTTTGAATAGTTGCGTTTAAGAATTTTATCATTTTTTTTTTTTTTTTTTTTTGAGATCTCTGTGTTTATAAAGGCCTTGTGTTTGTAAAAAGTGTGAAAGTTTCTGTGTCTGTGAGAGTGTTTGTGTCTGTGTTTGAAAGTGTGTGAAGAGTGACTGAAGTGCAATTGCGTATGGAAGTGTATGATTGAGTACAAATATGAGCCCAGTAGAGGGACTGGAATGTATAATGTGTCCTTAAAATAAAAGGAACACAAAGTGTATGTTATGGGAGTCCTATAAATAAGAAGACAAGTGTGAATTTGAATGAAATATGAGCCCTAAAAATAAAAATGTTTTTGAATGGAGTAAATGTCTAATAAAGAAGGATTGTCTTTTATATGTTGAATGAATGTTGGGAATGAAAGCCTATCTCTTGTGAAAATTTGGAAAGGAATTTCCTTTGTTAACACAGAGAAAACTAAAATGGTTCAAGATATTGGCATTGTAGATTATTCTAGAAGCAAATAAAGTAGTAAGATAGAAGTTTATCCTCTAAATTTCATGATTTATCTAAATGAACGGTGATAAAATAATTTTTCATTCTTTATATGCCAAGTTCAAATAACAGTGAAAGAAATAAAAACAGCTGTTATTGTGATTTGGCACTATTTGGATACAGAGTGATCCTAAAAGTAAATTGACAACATGTAGAAAATTTGGACATGTATGTGGCATAATAATTATTAAATTTCTTTGGGAAGATGATGTTATTCGAACAAATAAAAAATTGTTACAAAAACTGATACATTGGTAAATTTGTAAGGGTTTGTTGTATTATAGGAAAAATCATGGCAGCCACTCCTGTGGACAAATTAAAGATTAAAATATCCATTGTGTGGAGAACTCATAAATAAGCTCTGAAGCAAATGGCAAAAGAGAACAAAGATATGATGACAAAATGGCCAAAGGAAGGGACATCTGATGTAGCGTTGTGTGAGAAAATGGAAACTTTGATAAAAAATTATAAAACTAAAGATAAGAGTAAAAAAGTAAAAAGAGAGATGTGCTAGCACTGAAAGGAGAAAATTCTAAGAAAAGATATAAGACTGGCAAGAAAAATACTGAAGGATGCAGAAAAAGAGATAAGTAAAAAAGGAGAGGTCCTTGTCAAATCACCTCCATATGTGCCCTCAGAAGGTCAGTTCCCAATACTCAAGGGAACTGTAGAAGTTTTAGGAGAAATGCAGATGGAGGGTCGTGTGGAGTTAGAAAATAAAGAAAAACAAGGCTGGGAAGAAGGGAAAGGATAGAAAAAATGAGAGAAACAGAAGAATGTATACGAGACACAGATAAATTGGTGAGAAATAAAAGTAGACTATTAGACAGTAGGGAGAGAAAAAGTGAAAAGTGGGCACAGGGAAGAGAAAGGGGCTACAAATCAGACTCCTGTTAATGTGTTAGGGAGAGATGCATTATGTAAATTGGGAATGTTTTTTGGAATTGCAATAATGATAGGAGGGCTATTGTTTTGTTGTGTACTTCCTTTATTGAGGTCACTAGTTATCAAAGCCACGGTTAAGCAAATGGAAATGTAAGATGTCAAGAAAATGAGGAAAAGAAATTAAAAATGAGGGCGAAAATGACTAATAGGAAAATTATATTTTGTAACTTGAGTATGAAAAGTAAACCATAAATGTGAAAACTTCACATTCATGTGTCTGTTTTATGTTCTGTCTGGTCCAGTTTATGAGAGAATACAATTTTTAATATTAAATTAAACACTATAAAGTCTTGATATCTAAATGTAAGAACCCGTGAATATTTGTTTTGTTTTTGATTTTCTGTGTTTAAATATGTCTGGAGAACAAATTTACATGTGAGTTGCAACTTTATCGGTGTAAACTTGATCAACCAACAAAACTAAGATAGGTAGAGTTTATTATTTTTGTTAGGGACTGTCTGGTGGAGAGATTGAGTGAGACCTGTTAGAGCCCTGAATAAATGGGACCTATGACCCCATGCTCTGTAAGGAGAGTGAGCGGGAGGGGTTATACCCCTTACTCTCTAAGGATGGTGTCTGCAGACTTTGAATGGGAGAACTCATCTCTCTTGGTGTCTCCACTCAGACAGGGGTGCCCCGAATTTAGAAAAGAAAAAAAAAATAGATAGCAGATTGTTTTAGTTAAGATTAGATATTTTTCTTTTATTTTTTTGTTTTATATAACAGTGTAGGCATTGGTTGATCATGTGTATACTGAGAAGATGCCTTTGAAACAAAAATTAAAGGAAAGAACATTAAGAATAATTTGGATCATTTCATGTTCTCTGTTTTTTCAATTTACTGAAGTTGTGCTCTTAATATCTGTTCTCATGATCTTTGTGTGACAACCGTACCAACATTGTGATGCATTTTCTTAGGATTGTTTTGTGACCAATCATGCCAGATAAAATGGAAAATAAAGTCCCAACCTCCAATAAGGAGGCAGAACTAAGCAAACATTGTAAACAGTTTTTGTCAGATACAAAATAGAAGTTTACTCGCACTAGAAGTTCTGATTTGAAGATTTAAGAAATATCTTGGACCTATTTGATTGTAAAAATTATTGATAATGCTAAGGAAAAAATTGGTGATTGGTAGTAAGTGAAACCCATGAAGAAACATTAAGATTAAAATTGAACATCATAAATAACTTCATACTCATGCATCTAGTCTTTGATACTAACTATGTTTTATTTCTGTTATCATCATTATGTGTATGTTGTTTCATTAACTCAGTCTGGAAGTAGTCTCTCACCATTGCAGATGGCTAGGCCAGATGATTTATTGAAGCTGATAATACTGCAGGAAGAATCCGGAGAAAAAACATTGAGAATGATGTGGGCTTTTATACGATTGATCCTCCCGCTCACATGACTGCTGGTAATCATTACTGATTTAACATTTCAAATGTGGATTCAAATCTCTCTGGATAAGTTGATTTCAGTCTTATACCATCAATGAGATTTATAATTTACCAGACTGCCATCAATGGGTTGAATACCCAGGTCTAAATTGTTCTGAGGGTCTAAATTTAAATCCAGCATCTAACCGCTGATTTATTGATTTAAAGAGTAAATATTACAAACTTGATGGCAAAGTTAGAGTTACCTATTGGATTGGTTACTCCCCCAAATTTTCCAGAGAATACCCTCACTTTAAAGAAAAAGGTTAGTGGGTGCTACAAAGAGTTGATTGAGTATCTTTTTCTAGTAAACTATTTCTATTTGGAGATATATCCATGAAAGTATCACTTTAGAGGCCTGCAGTTTCTGCACCGTGAATCTTGGTTTTGCCATTTAACTGAATCATTTGTCAAAAAATGCTGAGAAGTATAAAAGAATAATAACTAAAAAATCTTATTGTTAAATGATGCTGAAACAGTAAATAAAAAAATAAATAAATAAACATAAAACAAGAGAATGACGGGAAAAAGAAAGTTGTATTAAATGTAAAGAGAATGTTGGGGAAAGAAAGGCAAAGTTTGTGTTTTACTAAAGATTTGATAATTTTTGTTTTAGGGATCATTTGGGAAATCATGCAAGATAAGCAGTTGTGAAAAAAGACAGAGATTATTTTCACAATATTGCATTCGATCTTGTTCTGCTCAACTAACAGAATTAAAATCTCTTACTACTGCATGTCAGTTAGCTAAAAGACAAACAGTTAACATTTACACTGACTTAGCTTATGCTCATGGTGGACATCTATTTGGAGCAATATGAAAACAAAGAGGTTTTAGAAAAAGTAATGGAAGCTTAATTTAACATGCAGAACAGACTGAACAGTTGATTTCTGCAATGATGTTACCTAAAAGATTGGCTATCATTAAATGTCAAGCCCACAAAAAGGGCAATGACTTTGTCATTAAGGGAAATAATGCTGTAGAGTTAGAAGCCAAGAAGGCTTCTGGCTGTCAATTGAAGTATTATTGAATCACAACCACAATAGGATGATATAATTCAAAATAAAGGTCCATATGAACATACTACATGGGAAAATAGGGGTGCAAAGAAAATTCACAAGGTATATGGCATTCTCATGAAGGACAGATTGTTGCATAAACTACATTTCTCAATGTTTTTATTTACGATGCGCATGGTTTGACCATTGCGCGAAGGGGGAAGTGATAAGGAAAATTAAACAGCAGGGATATTGGTCTCCATACTTATATGCAAGGATAGACGATCTTCTGTCCACATGTGAAGTCTGTACTCAAAACAATATCAGAAAAGAAATAAAAACACCTATAGGTCACATACCAGTGCCAGAAGGACCATTCAAGCATTTGGTTATGTATTATGTGGACATGATAAAGAAAGTGCATGGAAAGCATTATATGCTTGAAGTAAAATGCAGACTTAGCAGATGGCTGGAAGCAGTACCATCAGCTGATCAGGGGTCAGGAACACTAATCAAATTTATAACAAGAGAGGTAATACCTAGATTCGGAATACCAAAAGGTTCTACAGTTTGTGATGTATGTTGTTTGAATGGACAAAAGAATGTAGGGAATGAGTAGAAAAAGAGAAAATCCTTTAAAATATGTCATAAATCCCAGGCTTGAATATGAGTGTTTTAATAAATCCATTGGAGAGGCTAATGTGGGAAAATTTCAAGGCAACTGTATATATGATGATCAAGCAAAAGGTTATAATTAACAGAATGATATTGGCAACAGCCACAGTGAAGGACAGTTTTACAGTAATAGAAGCCCCAAGATGTATGGATAAATCTGTGGAAGGATGCCTTGTAGATTGTGAAAACCAAACTTTGGTCTCTCCTGTGATAAAAACATATGAGGAACAAACAGTAGCAATAGCAGACTACTTTTGGATTTGTGCAGGAAAACGATTGTGGGCTATATTAAACAAAGGGTGGAAAGGAATATGTACCAGAGTAAGGCTAGTGCAAGAAATAACGATGTTAACATGGGACCCAAAGAAATCTGAAACTCCAAAAGGATCAAGAGAGATTGCACATAAAGAATATAGAGCAAAGAGAGCATACCAGCCAGACCCTAATGTATATTTAGATGCAATTGGTCAACCGAGAGGAATACCACATAAAATTAAAGCTAGAGATGAAGTCAAATCAGGCTTTGAGTCTATATTTGTATGGATACCAGTTAATAAGAATACAGAATGGATTAATTACATTTATTACAATCAGCAAAGATTCATTAATTACACTGATGAAGCATTGAAGGCCTTAGGAGAACAGCTAGATGCTACATGCAAACTTACACGGCAAAATAGACTAAATTGGCTGTTGGCGGAAAAAGGAGGTGTGTGTGTGTGTGTGTGTGTGTGTGTGTGTGTGTGTGTGTGTAATGTTTGGAGCTGACTGTTGCACTTATATCCCAAATAATACAGCTCCTGATGGATCATTTACTGAAGCAGTGAAGAAGCTGAAAGGTCTAAGGGAAGAGGTGGCTGAATATGCAGCAAGAGACCAACATATTGGAAACTGGTTTGACAAGCTATTTGGATCCTGGAAAGAATGGCTTAAAAAAGTGAGAATAATAATAGCTGTAGCTATTGTTATTTTTGTGTTGTTGTTTTGTTGTGTTGTGCCTCTCTTCAGATCAATGCTGGCCAGTGCTGCAGCCAAACAGATGATCAATGTGTCTGTAAAGCCATCTGGAATTGACATTGGGGCCACCGTGTGTCCCATAGGTCCTGGACTGGATGAACTGGACGAAATAATGTAAAACTTGGTAGGGAAAAAAAGTGGTAGGGAAGGGGAGCCTTTTATTTTTGACTCTTTATTTTCAAATTTGTATTGTTTTTGGATAGCAAAGGAGTCAGCATACTCATTGTATTTTCTTTTATGCAAAATTAGGTAGTACTTTAGAATGGATAGAGTAGGCAGGAAGATAGAGGGTGTAATGTTTATTATTTTGGCATATGCCCTTTCCTGAAGTTATTATTTCTTTTAAAACGATGTTTGTTGTTTAATAAAGTAAATGAAAGGGGACGATGAAGGTATGTATGGAGCAGGTCATTATCTGTGTCATGAGGTAACGCAACCAAGTTAAAAGGGAAGGATAAGAATTATCTGTACTTTTTGAATATTTTAAAAGTATCATTTATTGTTTGAATCATTTCTGAAGGTACTATTAACCAAGTAAATTGCTGTTGAATGAAATATAGTATGCATGTTTAAACTTTGAAAAACACTGGAATTACCACTGGAGGGCCAGAGGATAAAACATCACAAAATGAAGAAAGGATCGACGAGCACCTCAGTGCTTAGCAGCAAGGGCAAGACTCAACTGGTGGTTTAAAAACCCGCTGTCTGCTCCACCACCACCAGATAGCACTCAAGGCTACCGGAAATGTCTGTGAGTTCCTCTGGCACCGTGGGACATATCATATGCTGAGTAAACTGCTGATATTATTTAATCACTGAAGTATGTTAACCTACTGAAATAAGTCATATCACTGATGTACTCTACATAATGCAAGGCTAAATCTGCACACACAGGCTTTTATACAGGAAGTCGATTTGTTGATGATTTGTGTTACCCCCAAGAAAGATTTAGTTAGGGAGATGAGATCTTTTACTTCCTCCTAGCCAAATGTGGGGGCAGATGTTTGGTCTTATTTCTCCTCCGGAGTGCAGATCCATAAGAGAAGTCATTGTTAGAAGAATGTGTGACCTACATTGGTCACTTGGCAGGAATGAAGGATACCGACTTGTGAGGTTGCATTCTGGGTAAGGGCAATAGAGGTGAGACTTTGAGAAGTCTCAAAGGGAGGAATATATAGTATATTTTTATATATCAAACATAGAAAAGGTACTTATGTAGAATAGTCTGGGCATTATGTAATCCAGGAAAAAGAATAGGAGGCTGTTAGGCCTAAGTGCTTATGCTGTGACGTGCACTCAGCTGTGACAAACACAATGGTACAAAGCAGAGAAAGCATTCCTCAAGCACTGGATGGCACAGCCAGCAGTCAAGTTATTACGCTTAAACTACTCTATTATGTTTACATAAAATGTATACTTTCATAATAAATGAATTTAAAAGTTCTTTTTATAAAAATAGACTGACTGCCAGAATGCCACCATTAAAAAGAAGCTGGAGGGTCTGTGAAATAATGGTGGCGGACAGAAAAAGTGGAAAAGCACGACCATTGGCTAAAATGACAAGAGAGGTGTGCTTATGAGGTACTTCATGATAACAGAAGTGTATAAAGATGAAAGTTTGGAATGAGAGAGTCAGATGGACAGCTGGCATCTCAGGTTTTGTTGTTTTGCTCAATAAAGCCTAACCGTTGACATCTGGAACTCCTGACTTCGAGAGTTTTCTTGCATAGAGGGAAAGAGACTTCAATATTAAACGACAGTGGCCGAGTGGTTAAGGCAATAGTTTGCTAATCCACTGTACCCTGCACGTGTGTGTTCGATACCGATCCTCATTGACGCACTCCTTTGGTGTCTGAAAGCAACATGTTGAAAAGATAATGTCAATATTTAAATCAAAGCTAATTCCATCAGAGTTTATGCCTTACCTGCAATCTATTAAAAAAACACCACAAAATAGCCAAAAAAAAAAAAAAAAAACTAACCAAAACATGATGAGGTGGTTAAGGCGATAGTTTGCTAATAGACACACAGGTAATTACATCAGAAGTTATGCTTTACCTTTAATCTATTCAGAAAAGCTATCTAACTACATCACAAAATAGCAAGAAAATCATCTAAACACGAAGAGGTGGCCGAGTGGTAAAGCGAAAGTTTGCTAATCCATTGTGCTCTGCTCATGTGGGTTTGAAACAAATCCTTGTTGACGCACTCCTTTGGTGTCTGCAAGCCACATGTTGAAAAGATAATGTCAGTATTTAAATCAAAGCTAATTCCATCAGAGTTTATAGCTCACCTCCAATCTTTTCAAGAAAGCTTTCTAACTGCACTACAAAATAGCAAGCCATCTAACTAAAGATGACAAGGTGGCTGAGTGGTTAAGGTGATGAACTGCTAATCCATTGTGCTCGGCATGTGTTGTTTTGAAACCCATCCTCGTCAACATGTTTCCTTGCTGTTTGAAAGGAACATGTTGAAAAGATAATGTCAATATTTAAATCAAAGCTAATTCCATCAGAGTTCATAGCTTAACGCCAATCTTTTCAGGAAAGCTAACTACTCTACAAAAGAGCAAGGAACTTGCTCAAACATGATGAGGTGGCCGAGTGGTTAAGGCGATGGACTGCTAATCCATTGTGCTCTGCACGCGTGGGTTCGAATCCCATCCTCGTCGAGTTTGTGCATTAGCTGTGTCCTTTTCAAGAGAGCTATCTAACTAGACTACAAAATAGCAAGTCATCTTTCTAAAAGAGGCCAATCGGTTTAGGTGATGGACTGCAAATCCGTTGCGCTCCTCTTGTGTGGCTTTGAAATCCATTTTGCGCTGCACGTGTGGTTTTGAAACCCATCCTCCTCAACGTGTTTCCTTGCTGTTTGAAAGGAACATCTTGAAAAGATAATGTCAATATTTTAATCAAAGCTAATTCCATCAGAGTTTATGCATTACCTGCAATCTATTCAGGAAAGCTATCTAGCTAGACTACAAAATAGCCAAACATTCATCTAAACATGATGAGGTGGCTGAGTGGTTAAGGCAATGAACTGCTAATCCATCGTGCTCTGAATGTGTTGTTTTGAAACCCATCCTCGTCTACGCGTTTCCTTGCTGTTTGAAAGGAACATGTTGAAAAGATAATGTCAATATTTAAATCAAAGCTGATTCCATCAGAGTTTATGCATTACCTGTAATCTATTCAGGATATCTAAATACAGTCTCTCACAACTGACTTCTCAGCCCTTGAGTGGTCTCCCGAATGTTCTCCATAATGCTACTGATTCGACGTGAGGTACTCAAGTAAATAAATCCATTAAAAAGAGGTCTATAAAATTGCCACTAGGGACCTCCTATGACATCTATAATGATACAGACTATGAAGTAGACCCATTATTGGAAAATGAAAGATTACTGGAGAATGCATACCATAATGATTGGATCAAGTGGGCAGAGCATACAGCAAAACAATCAGGAATGTCTAATTGCGTGTTATGTTCACCATCGCCTCTGATCAAGCTTACAGTAGTGCCCAACCAATATGATTATATGCATCGTGCCCAATATTACTCACAAAACTGTGCTAAAAGAAAAAATATCCTTCTGCCCAGCCGAGTGTTTGGCAATCTTAGGGCATCCAGAATTTCAAGAATATTACAGTAAGGAAGTTTGGGGAGATGAATGTAAACGTTTAGACATTCGAATAGATGCGAGAAAAAGAGAAAATCCTTTAAAATATGTCATAAATCCCAGGCTTGAATATGAGTGTTTTAATAAATCCATTGGAGAGGCTAATGTGGGAAAATTTCAAGGCAACTGTGCAACTGGGACAAATATATGATGATCAAGCAAAAGGTTATAATTAACAGAATGATATTGGCAACAGCCACAGTGAAGGACAGTTTTACAGTAATAGAAGCCCCAAGATGTATGGATAAATCTGTGGAAGGATGCCTTGTAGATTGTGAAAACCAAACTTTGGTCTCTCCTGTGATAAAAACATATGAGGAACAAACAGTAGCAATAGCAGACTACTTTTGGATTTGTGCAGGAAAACGATTGTGGGCTATATTAAACAAAGGGTGGAAAGGAATATGTACCAGAGTAAGGCTAGTGCAAGAAATAACGATGTTAACATGGGACCCAAAGAAATCTGAAACTCCAAAAGGATCAAGAGAGATTGCACATAAAGAATATAGAGCAAAGAGAGCATACCAGCCAGACCCTAATGTATATTTAGATGCAATTGGTCAACCGAGAGGAATACCACATAAAATTAAAGCTAGAGATGAAGTCAAATCAGGCTTTGAGTCTATATTTGTATGGATACCAGTTAATAAGAATACAGAATGGATTAATTACATTTATTACAATCAGCAAAGATTCATTAATTACACTGATGAAGCATTGAAGGCCTTAGGAGAACAGCTAGATGCTACATGCAAACTTACACGGCAAAATAGACTAAATTGGCTGTTGGCGGAAAAAGGAGGTGTGTGTGTGTGTGTGTGTGTGTGTGTGTAATGTTTGGAGCTGACTGTTGCACTTATATCCCAAATAATACAGCTCCTGATGGATCATTTACTGAAGCAGTGAAGAAGCTGAAAGGTCTAAGGGAAGAGGTGGCTGAATATGCAGCAAGAGACCAACATATTGGAAACTGGTTTGACAAGCTATTTGGATCCTGGAAAGAATGGCTTAAAAAAGTGAGAATAATAATAGCTGTAGCTATTGTTATTTTTGTGTTGTTGTTTTGTTGTGTTGTGCCTCTCTTCAGATCAATGCTGGCCAGTGCTGCAGCCAAACAGATGATCAATGTGTCTGTAAAGCCATCTGGAATTGACATTGGGGCCACCGTGTGTCCCATAGGTCCTGGACTGGATGAACTGGACGAAATAATGTAAAACTTGGTAGGGAAAAAAAAGTGGTAGGGAAGGGGAGCCTTTTATTTTTGACTCTTTATTTTCAAATTTGTATTGTTTTTGGATAGCAAAGGAGTCAGCATACTCATTGTATTTTCTTTTATGCAAAATTAGGTAGTACTTTAGAATGGATAGAGTAGGCAGGAAGATAGAGGGTGTAATGTTTATTATTTTGGCATATGCCCTTTCCTGAAGTTATTATTTCTTTTAAAACGATGTTTGTTGTTTAATAAAGTAAATGAAAGGGGACGATGAAGGTATGTATGGAGCAGGTCATTATCTGTGTCATGAGGTAACGCAACCAAGTTAAAAGGGAAGGATAAGAATTATCTGTACTTTTTGAATATTTTAAAAGTATCATTTATTGTTTGAATCATTTCTGAAGGTACTATTAACCAAGTAAATTGCTGTTGAATGAAATATAGTATGCATGTTTAAACTTTGAAAAACACTGGAATTACCACTGGAGGGCCAGAGGATAAAACATCACAAAATGAAGAAAGGATCGACGAGCACCTCAGTGCTTAGCAGCAAGGGCAAGACTCAACTGGTGGTTTAAAAACCCGCTGTCTGCTCCACCACCACCAGATAGCACTCAAGGCTACCGGAAATGTCTGTGAGTTCCTCTGGCACCGTGGGACATATCATATGCTGAGTAAACTGCTGATATTATTTAATCACTGAAGTATGTTAACCTACTGAAATAAGTCATATCACTGATGTACTCTACATAATGCAAGGCTAAATCTGCACACACAGGCTTTTATACAGGAAGTCGATTTGTTGATGATTTGTGTTACCCCCAAGAAAGATTTAGTTAGGGAGATGAGATCTTTTACTTCCTCCTAGCCAAATGTGGGGGCAGATGTTTGGTCTTATTTCTCCTCCGGAGTGCAGATCCATAAGAGAAGTCATTGTTAGAAGAATGTGTGACCTACATTGGTCACTTGGCAGGAATGAAGGATACCGACTTGTGAGGTTGCATTCTGGGTAAGGGCAATAGAGGTGAGACTTTGAGAAGTCTCAAAGGGAGGAATATATAGTATATTTTTATATATCAAACATAGAAAAGGTACTTATGTAGAATAGTCTGGGCATTATGTAATCCAGGAAAAAGAATAGGAGGCTGTTAGGCCTAAGTGCTTATGCTGTGACGTGCACTCAGCTGTGACAAACACAATGGTACAAAGCAGAGAAAGCATTCCTCAAGCACTGGATGGCACAGCCAGCAGTCAAGTTATTACGCTTAAACTACTCTATTATGTTTACATAAAATGTATACTTTCATAATAAATGAATTTAAAAGTTCTTTTTATAAAAATAGACTGACTGCCAGAATGCCACCATTAAAAAGAAGCTGGAGGGTCTGTGAAATAATGGTGGCGGACAGAAAAAGTGGAAAAGCACGACCATTGGCTAAAATGACAAGAGAGGTGTGCTTATGAGGTACTTCATGATAACAGAAGTGTATAAAGATGAAAGTTTGGAATGAGAGAGTCAGATGGACAGCTGGCATCTCAGGTTTTGTTGTTTTGCTCAATAAAGCCTAACCGTTGACATCTGGAACTCCTGACTTCGAGAGTTTTCTTGCATAGAGGGAAAGAGACTTCAATATTAAACGACAGTGGCCGAGTGGTTAAGGCAATAGTTTGCTAATCCACTGTACCCTGCACGTGTGTGTTCGATACCGATCCTCATTGACGCACTCCTTTGGTGTCTGAAAGCAACATGTTGAAAAGATAATGTCAATATTTAAATCAAAGCTAATTCCATCAGAGTTTATGCCTTACCTGCAATCTATTAAAAAAACACCACAAAATAGCCAAAAAAAAAAAAAAAAAACTAACCAAAACATGATGAGGTGGTTAAGGCGATAGTTTGCTAATAGACACACAGGTAATTACATCAGAAGTTATGCTTTACCTTTAATCTATTCAGAAAAGCTATCTAACTACATCACAAAATAGCAAGAAAATCATCTAAACACGAAGAGGTGGCCGAGTGGTAAAGCGAAAGTTTGCTAATCCATTGTGCTCTGCTCATGTGGGTTTGAAACAAATCCTTGTTGACGCACTCCTTTGGTGTCTGCAAGCCACATGTTGAAAAGATAATGTCAGTATTTAAATCAAAGCTAATTCCATCAGAGTTTATAGCTCACCTCCAATCTTTTCAAGAAAGCTTTCTAACTGCACTACAAAATAGCAAGCCATCTAACTAAAGATGACAAGGTGGCTGAGTGGTTAAGGTGATGAACTGCTAATCCATTGTGCTCGGCATGTGTTGTTTTGAAACCCATCCTCGTCAACATGTTTCCTTGCTGTTTGAAAGGAACATGTTGAAAAGATAATGTCAATATTTAAATCAAAGCTAATTCCATCAGAGTTCATAGCTTAACGCCAATCTTTTCAGGAAAGCTAACTACTCTACAAAAGAGCAAGGAACTTGCTCAAACATGATGAGGTGGCCGAGTGGTTAAGGCGATGGACTGCTAATCCATTGTGTTCTGCACGCGTGGGTTCGAATCCCATCCTCGTCGAGTTTGTGCATTAGCTGTGTCCTTTTCAAGAGAGCTATCTAACTAGACTACAAAATAGCAAGTCATCTTTCTAAAAGAGGCCAATCGGTTTAGGTGATGGACTGCAAATCCGTTGCGCTCCTCTTGTGTGGCTTTGAAATCCATTTTGCGCTGCACGTGTGGTTTTGAAACCCATCCTCCTCAACGTGTTTCCTTGCTGTTTGAAAGGAACATCTTGAAAAGATAATGTCAATATTTTAATCAAAGCTAATTCCATCAGAGTTTATGCATTACCTGCAATCTATTCAGGAAAGCTATCTAGCTAGACTACAAAATAGCCAAACATTCATCTAAACATGATGAGGTGGCTGAGTGGTTAAGGCAATGAACTGCTAATCCATCGTGCTCTGAATGTGTTGTTTTGAAACCCATCCTCGTCTACGCGTTTCCTTGCTGTTTGAAAGGAACATGTTGAAAAGATAATGTCAATATTTAAATCAAAGCTGATTCCATCAGAGTTTATGCATTACCTGCAATCTATTCAGGATATCTAAATACAGTCTCTCACAACTGACTTCTCAGCCCTTGAGTGGTCTCCCGAATGTTCTCCATAATGCTACTGATTCGACGTGAGGTACTCAAGTAAATAAATCCATTAAAAAGAGGTCTATAAAATTGCCACTAGGGACCTCCTATGACATCTATAATGATACAGACTATGAAGTAGACCCATTATTGGAAAATGAAAGATTACTGGAGAATGCATACCATAATGATTGGATCAAGTGGGCAGAGCATACAGCAAAACAATCAGGAATGTCTAATTGCGTGTTATGTTCACCATCGCCTCTGATCAAGCTTACAGTAGTGCCCAACCAATATGATTATATGCATCGTGCCCAATATTACTCACAAAACTGTGCTAAAAGAAAAAATATCCTTCTGCCCAGCCGAGTGTTTGGCAATCTTAGGGCATCCAGAATTTCAAGAATATTACAGTAAGGAAGTTTGGGGAGATGAATGTAAACGTTTAGACATTCGAATAGATGCGAGAAAAAGAGAAAATCCTTTAAAATATGTCATAAATCCCAGGCTTGAATATGAGTGTTTTAATAAATCCATTGGAGAGGCTAATGTGGGAAAATTTCAAGGCAACTGTGCAACTGGGACAAATATATGATGATCAAGCAAAAGGTTATAATTAACAGAATGATATTGGCAACAGCCACAGTGAAGGACAGTTTTACAGTAATAGAAGCCCCAAGATGTATGGATAAATCTGTGGAAGGATGCCTTGTAGATTGTGAAAACCAAACTTTGGTCTCTCCTGTGATAAAAACATATGAGGAACAAACAGTAGCAATAGCAGACTACTTTTGGATTTGTGCAGGAAAACGATTGTGGGCTATATTAAACAAAGGGTGGAAAGGAATATGTACCAGAGTAAGGCTAGTGCAAGAAATAACGATGTTAACATGGGACCCAAAGAAATCTGAAACTCCAAAAGGATCAAGAGAGATTGCACATAAAGAATATAGAGCAAAGAGAGCATACCAGCCAGACCCTAATGTATATTTAGATGCAATTGGTCAACCGAGAGGAATACCACATAAAATTAAAGCTAGAGATGAAGTCAAATCAGGCTTTGAGTCTATATTTGTATGGATACCAGTTAATAAGAATACAGAATGGATTAATTACATTTATTACAATCAGCAAAGATTCATTAATTACACTGATGAAGCATTGAAGGCCTTAGGAGAACAGCTAGATGCTACATGCAAACTTACACGGCAAAATAGACTAAATTGGCTGTTGGCGGAAAAAGGAGGTGTGTGTGTGTGTGTGTGTGTGTGTGTGTGTGTGTGTGTGTGTGTAATGTTTGGAGCTGACTGTTGCACTTATATCCCAAATAATACAGCTCCTGATGGATCATTTACTGAAGCAGTGAAGAAGCTGAAAGGTCTAAGGGAAGAGGTGGCTGAATATGCAGCAAGAGACCAACATATTGGAAACTGGTTTGACAAGCTATTTGGATCCTGGAAAGAATGGCTTAAAAAAGTGAGAATAATAATAGCTGTAGCTATTGTTATTTTTGTGTTGTTGTTTTGTTGTGTTGTGCCTCTCTTCAGATCAATGCTGGCCAGTGCTGCAGCCAAACAGATGATCAATGTGTCTGTAAAGCCATCTGGAATTGACATTGGGGCCACCGTGTGTCCCATAGGTCCTGGACTGGATGAACTGGACGAAATAATGTAAAACTTGGTAGGGAAAAAAAAGTGGTAGGGAAGGGGAGCCTTTTATTTTTGACTCTTTATTTTCAAATTTGTATTGTTTTTGGATAGCAAAGGAGTCAGCATACTCATTGTATTTTCTTTTATGCAAAATTAGGTAGTACTTTAGAATGGATAGAGTAGGCAGGAAGATAGAGGGTGTAATGTTTATTATTTTGGCATATGCCCTTTCCTGAAGTTATTATTTCTTTTAAAACGATGTTTGTTGTTTAATAAAGTAAATGAAAGGGGACGATGAAGGTATGTATGGAGCAGGTCATTATCTGTGTCATGAGGTAACGCAACCAAGTTAAAAGGGAAGGATAAGAATTATCTGTACTTTTTGAATATTTTAAAAGTATCATTTATTGTTTGAATCATTTCTGAAGGTACTATTAACCAAGTAAATTGCTGTTGAATGAAATATAGTATGCATGTTTAAACTTTGAAAAACACTGGAATTACCACTGGAGGGCCAGAGGATAAAACATCACAAAATGAAGAAAGGATCGACGAGCACCTCAGTGCTTAGCAGCAAGGGCAAGACTCAACTGGTGGTTTAAAAACCCGCTGTCTGCTCCACCACCACCAGATAGCACTCAAGGCTACCGGAAATGTCTGTGAGTTCCTCTGGCACCGTGGGACATATCATATGCTGAGTAAACTGCTGATATTATTTAATCACTGAAGTATGTTAACCTACTGAAATAAGTCATATCACTGATGTACTCTACATAATGCAAGGCTAAATCTGCACACACAGGCTTTTATACAGGAAGTCGATTTGTTGATGATTTGTGTTACCCCCAAGAAAGATTTAGTTAGGGAGATGAGATCTTTTACTTCCTCCTAGCCAAATGTGGGGGCAGATGTTTGGTCTTATTTCTCCTCCGGAGTGCAGATCCATAAGAGAAGTCATTGTTAGAAGAATGTGTGACCTACATTGGTCACTTGGCAGGAATGAAGGATACCGACTTGTGAGGTTGCATTCTGGGTAAGGGCAATAGAGGTGAGACTTTGAGAAGTCTCAAAGGGAGGAATATATAGTATATTTTTATATATCAAACATAGAAAAGGTACTTATGTAGAATAGTCTGGCCATTATGTAATCCAGGAAAAAGAATAGGAGGCTGTTAGGCCTAAGTGCTTATGCTGTGACGTGCACTCAGCTGTGACAAACACAATGGTACAAAGCAGAGAAAGCATTCCTCAAGCACTGGATGGCACAGCCAGCAGTCAAGTTATTACGCTTAAACTACTCTATTATGTTTACATAAAATGTATACTTTCATAATAAATGAATTTAAAAGTTCTTTTTATAAAAATAGACTGACTGCCAGAATGCCACCATTAAAAAGAAGCTGGAGGGTCTGTGAAATAATGGTGGCGGACAGAAAAAGTGGAAAAGCACGACCATTGGCTAAAATGACAAGAGAGGTGTGCTTATGAGGTACTTCATGATAACAGAAGTGTATAAAGATGAAAGTTTGGAATGAGAGAGTCAGATGGACAGCTGGCATCTCAGGTTTTGTTGTTTTGCTCAATAAAGCCTAACCGTTGACATCTGGAACTCCTGACTTCGAGAGTTTTCTTGCATAGAGGGAAAGAGACTTCAATATTAAACGACAGTGGCCGAGTGGTTAAGGCAATAGTTTGCTAATCCACTGTACCCTGCACGTGTGTGTTCGATACCGATCCTCATTGACGCACTCCTTTGGTGTCTGAAAGCAACATGTTGAAAAGATAATGTCAATATTTAAATCAAAGCTAATTCCATCAGAGTTTATGCCTTACCTGCAATCTATTAAAAAAACACCACAAAATAGCCAAAAAAAAAAAAAAAAAACTAACCAAAACATGATGAGGTGGTTAAGGCGATAGTTTGCTAATAGACACACAGGTAATTACATCAGAAGTTATGCTTTACCTTTAATCTATTCAGAAAAGCTATCTAACTACATCACAAAATAGCAAGAAAATCATCTAAACACGAAGAGGTGGCCGAGTGGTAAAGCGAAAGTTTGCTAATCCATTGTGCTCTGCTCATGTGGGTTTGAAACAAATCCTTGTTGACGCACTCCTTTGGTGTCTGCAAGCCACATGTTGAAAAGATAATGTCAGTATTTAAATCAAAGCTAATTCCATCAGAGTTTATAGCTCACCTCCAATCTTTTCAAGAAAGCTTTCTAACTGCACTACAAAATAGCAAGCCATCTAACTAAAGGTGGCTGAGTGGTTAAGGTGATGAACTGCTAATCCATTGTGCTCGGCATGTGTTGTTTTGAAACCCATCCTCGTCAACATGTTTCCTTGCTGTTTGAAAGGAACATGTTGAAAAGATAATGTCAATATTTAAATCAAAGCTAATTCCATCAGAGTTCATAGCTTAACGCCAATCTTTTCAGGAAAGCTAACTACTCTACAAAAGAGCAAGGAACTTGCTCAAACATGATGAGGTGGCCGAGTGGTTAAGGCGATGGACTGCTAATCCATTGTGCTCTGCACGCGTGGGTTCGAATCCCATCCTCGTCGAGTTTGTGCATTAGCTGTGTCCTTTTCAAGAGAGCTATCTAACTAGACTACAAAATAGCAAGTCATCTTTCTAAAAGAGGCCAATCGGTTTAGGTGATGGACTGCAAATCTGTTGCGCTCCTCTTGTGTGGCTTTGAAATCCATTTTGCGCTGCACGTGTGGTTTTGAAACCCATCCTCCTCAACGTGTTTCCTTGCTGTTTGAAAGGAACATCTTGAAAAGATAATGTCAATATTTTAATCAAAGCTAATTCCATCAGAGTTTATGCATTACCTGCAATCTATTCAGGAAAGCTATCTAGCTAGACTACAAAATAGCCAAACATTCATCTAAACATGATGAGGTGGCTGAGTGGTTAAGGCAATGAACTGCTAATCCATCGTGCTCTGAATGTGTTGTTTTGAAACCCATCCTCGTCTACGCGTTTCCTTGCTGTTTGAAAGGAACATGTTGAAAAGATAATGTCAATATTTAAATCAAAGCTGATTCCATCAGAGTTTATGCATTACCTGCAATCTATTCAGGATATCTAAATACAGTCTCTCACAACTGACTTCTCAGCCCTTGAGTGGTCTCCCGAATGTTCTCCATAATGCTACTGATTCGACGTGAGGTACTCAAGTAAATAAATCCATTAAAAAGAGGTCTATAAAATTGCCACTAGGGACCTCCTATGACATCTATAATGATACAGACTATGAAGTAGACCCATTATTGGAAAATGAAAGATTACTGGAGAATGCATACCATAATGATTGGATCAAGTGGGCAGAGCATACAGCAAAACAATCAGGAATGTCTAATTGCGTGTTATGTTCACCATCGCCTCTGATCAAGCTTACAGTAGTGCCCAACCAATATGATTATATGCATCGTGCCCAATATTACTCACAAAACTGTGCTAAAAGAAAAAATATCCTTCTGCCCAGCCGAGTGTTTGGCAATCTTAGGGCATCCAGAATTTCAAGAATATTACAGTAAGGAAGTTTGGGGAGATGAATGTAAACGTTTAGACATTCAAATAGATGCGAGAAAAAGAGAAAATCCTTTAAAATATGTCATAAATCCCAGGCTTGAATATGAGTGTTTTAATAAATCCATTGGAGAGGCTAATGTGGGAAAATTTCAAGGCAACTGTGCAACTGGGACAAATATATGATGATCAAGCAAAAGGTTATAATTAACAGAATGATATTGGCAACAGCCACAGTGAAGGACAGTTTTACAGTAATAGAAGCCCCAAGATGTATGGATAAATCTGTGGAAGGATGCCTTGTAGATTGTGAAAACCAAACTTTGGTCTCTCCTGTGATAAAAACATATGAGGAACAAACAGTAGCAATAGCAGACTACTTTTGGATTTGTGCAGGAAAACGATTGTGGGCTATATTAAACAAAGGGTGGAAAGGAATATGTACCAGAGTAAGGCTAGTGCAAGAAATAACGATGTTAACATGGGACCCAAAGAAATCTGAAACTCCAAAAGGATCAAGAGAGATTGCACATAAAGAATATAGAGCAAAGAGAGCATACCAGCCAGACCCTAATGTATATTTAGATGCAATTGGTCAACCGAGAGGAATACCACATAAAATTAAAGCTAGAGATGAAGTCAAATCAGGCTTTGAGTCTATATTTGTATGGATACCAGTTAATAAGAATACAGAATGGATTAATTACATTTATTACAATCAGCAAAGATTCATTAATTACACTGATGAAGCATTGAAGGCCTTAGGAGAACAGCTAGATGCTACATGCAAACTTACACGGCAAAATAGACTAAATTGGCTGTTGGCGGAAAAAGGAGTGTGTGTGTGTGTGTGTGTGTGTGTGTGTGTGTGTGTGTGTGTGTAATGTTTGGAGCTGACTGTTGCACTTATATCCCAAATAATACAGCTCCTGATGGATCATTTACTGAAGCAGTGAAGAAGCTGAAAGGTCTAAGGGAAGAGGTGGCTGAATATGCAGCAAGAGACCAACATATTGGAAACTGGTTTGACAAGCTATTTGGATCCTGGAAAGAATGGCTTAAAAAAGTGAGAATAATAATAGCTGTAGCTATTGTTATTTTTGTGTTGTTGTTTTGTTGTGTTGTGCCTCTCTTCAGATCAATGCTGGCCAGTGCTGCAGCCAAACAGATGATCAATGTGTCTGTAAAGCCATCTGGAATTGACATTGGGGCCACCGTGTGTCCCATAGGTCCTGGACTGGATGAACTGGACGAAATAATGTAAAACTTGGTAGGGAAAAAAAAGTGGTAGGGAAGGGGAGCCTTTTATTTTTGACTCTTTATTTTCAAATTTGTATTGTTTTTGGATAGCAAAGGAGTCAGCATACTCATTGTATTTTCTTTTATGCAAAATTAGGTAGTACTTTAGAATGGATAGAGTAGGCAGGAAGATAGAGGGTGTAATGTTTATTATTTTGGCATATGCCCTTTCCTGAAGTTATTATTTCTTTTAAAACGATGTTTGTTGTTTAATAAAGTAAATGAAAGGGGACGATGAAGGTATGTATGGAGCAGGTCATTATCTGTGTCATGAGGTAACGCAACCAAGTTAAAAGGGAAGGATAAGAATTATCTGTACTTTTTGAATATTTTAAAAGTATCATTTATTGTTTGAATCATTTCTGAAGGTACTATTAACCAAGTAAATTGCTGTTGAATGAAATATAGTATGCATGTTTAAACTTTGAAAAACACTGGAATTACCACTGGAGGGCCAGAGGATAAAACATCACAAAATGAAGAAAGGATCGACGAGCACCTCAGTGCTTAGCAGCAAGGGCAAGACTCAACTGGTGGTTTAAAAACCCGCTGTCTGCTCCACCACCACCAGATAGCACTCAAGGCTACCGGAAATGTCTGTGAGTTCCTCTGGCACCGTGGGACATATCATATGCTGAGTAAACTGCTGATATTATTTAATCACTGAAGTATGTTAACCTACTGAAATAAGTCATATCACTGATGTACTCTACATAATGCAAGGCTAAATCTGCACACACAGGCTTTTATACAGGAAGTCGATTTGTTGATGATTTGTGTTACCCCCAAAAAAGATTTAGTTAGGGAGATGAGATCTTTTACTTCCTCCTAGCCAAATGTGGGGGCAGATGTTTGGTCTTATTTCTCCTCCGGAGTGCAGATCCATAAGAGAAGTCATTGTTAGAAGAATGTGTGACCTACATTGGTCACTTGGCAGGAATGAAGGATACCGACTTGTGAGGTTGCATTCTGGGTAAGGGCAATAGAGGTGAGACTTTGAGAAGTCTCAAAGGGAGGAATATATAGTATATTTTTATATATCAAACATAGAAAAGGTACTTATGTAGAATAGTCTGGGCATTATGTAATCCAGGAAAAAGAATAGGAGGCTGTTAGGCCTAAGTGCTTATGCTGTGACGTGCACTCAGCTGTGACAAACACAATGGTACAAAGCAGAGAAAGCATTCCTCAAGCACTGGATGGCACAGCCAGCAGTCAAGTTATTACGCTTAAACTACTCTATTATGTTTACATAAAATGTATACTTTCATAATAAATGAATTTAAAAGTTCTTTTTATAAAAATAGACTGACTGCCAGAATGCCACCATTAAAAAGAAGCTGGAGGGTCTGTGAAATAATGGTGGCGGACAGAAAAAGTGGAAAAGCACGACCATTGGCTAAAATGACAAGAGAGGTGTGCTTATGAGGTACTTCATGATAACAGAAGTGTATAAAGATGAAAGTTTGGAATGAGAGAGTCAGATGGACAGCTGGCATCTCAGGTTTTGTTGTTTTGCTCAATAAAGCCTAACCGTTGACATCTGGAACTCCTGACTTCGAGAGTTTTCTTGCATAGAGGGAAAGAGACTTCAATATTAAACGACAGTGGCCGAGTGGTTAAGGCAATAGTTTGCTAATCCACTGTACCCTGCACGTGTGTGTTCGATACCAATCCTCATTGACGCACTCCTTTGGTGTCTGAAAGCAACATGTTGAAAAGATAATGTCAATATTTAAATCAAAGCTAATTCCATCAGAGTTTATGCCTTACCTGCAATCTATTAAAAAAACACCACAAAATAGCCAAAAAAAAAAAAAAAAAACTAACCAAAACATGATGAGGTGGTTAAGGCGATAGTTTGCTAATAGACACACAGGTAATTACATCAGAAGTTATGCTTTACCTTTAATCTATTCAGAAAAGCTATCTAACTACATCACAAAATAGCAAGAAAATCATCTAAACACGAAGAGGTGGCCGAGTGGTAAAGCGAAAGTTTGCTAATCCATTGTGCTCTGCTCATGTGGGTTTGAAACAAATCCTTGTTGACGCACTCCTTTGGTGTCTGCAAGCCACATGTTGAAAAGATAATGTCAGTATTTAAATCAAAGCTAATTCCATCAGAGTTTATAGCTCACCTCCAATCTTTTCAAGAAAGCTTTCTAACTGCACTACAAAATAGCAAGCCATCTAGCTAAAAATGACAAGGTGGCTGAGTGGTTAAGGTGATGAACTGCTACTCCATTGTGCTCGGCATGTGTTGTTTTGAAACCCATCCTCGTCAACATGTTTCCTTGCTGTTTGAAAGGAACATGTTGAAAAGATAATGTCAATATTTAAATCAAAGCTAATTCCATCAGAGTTCATAGCTTAACGCCAATCTTTTCAGGAAAGCTAACTACTCTACAAAAGAGCAAGGAACTTGCTCAAACATGATGAGGTGGCCGAGTGGTTAAGGCGATGGACTGCTAATCCATTGTGCTCTGCACGCGTGGGTTCGAATCCCATCCTCGTCGAGTTTGTGCATTAGCTGTGTCCTTTTCAAGAGAGCTATCTAACTAGACTACAAAATAGCAAGTCATCTTTCTAAAAGAGGCCAATCGGTTTAGGTGATGGACTGCAAATCTGTTGCGCTCCTCTTGTGTGGCTTTGAAATCCATTTTGCGCTGCACGTGTGGTTTTGAAACCCATCCTCCTCAACGTGTTTCCTTGCTGTTTGAAAGGAACATCTTGAAAAGATAATGTCAATATTTTAATCAAAGCTAATTCCATCAGAGTTTATGCATTACCTGCAATCTATTCAGGAAAGCTATCTAGCTAGACTACAAAATAGCCAAACATTCATCTAAAATGGCTGAGTGGTTAAGGCAATGAACTGCTAATCCATCGTGCTCTGAATGTGTTGTTTTGAAACCCATCCTCGTCTACGCGTTTCCTTGCTGTTTGAAAGGAACATGTTGAAAAGATAATGTCAATATTTAAATCAAAGCTGATTCCATCAGAGTTTATGCATTACCTGCAATCTATTCAGGATATCTAAATACAGTCTCTCACAACTGACTTCTCAGCCCTTGAGTGGTCTCCCGAATGTTCTCCATAATGCTACTGATTCGACGTGAGGTACTCAAGTAAATAAATCCATTAAAAAGAGGTCTATAAAATTGCCACTAGGGACCTCCTTTGACATCTATAATGATACAGACTATGAAGTAGACCCATTATTGGAAAATGAAAGATTACTGGAGAATGCATACCATAATGATTGGATCAAGTGGGCAGAGCATACAGCAAAACAATCAGGAATGTCTAATTGCGTGTTATGTTCACCATCGCCTCTGATCAAGCTTACAGTAGTGCCCAACCAATATGATTATATGCATCGTGCCCAATATTACTCACAAAACTGTGCTAAAAGAAAAAATATCCTTCTGCCCAGCCGAGTGTTTGGCAATCTTAGGGCATCCAGAATTTCAAGAATATTACAGTAAGGAAGTTTGGGGAGATGAATGTAAACGTTTAGACATTCGAATAGATGCGAGAAAAAGAGAAAATCCTTTAAAATATGTCATAAATCCCAGGCTTGAATATGAGTGTTTTAATAAATCCATTGGAGAGGCTAATGTGGGAAAATTTCAAGGCAACTGTGCAACTGGGACAAATATATGATGATCAAGCAAAAGGTTATAATTAACAGAATGATATTGGCAACAGCCACAGTGAAGGACAGTTTTACAGTAATAGAAGCCCCAAGATGTATGGATAAATCTGTGGAAGGATGCCTTGTAGATTGTGAAAACCAAACTTTGGTCTCTCCTGTGATAAAAACATATGAGGAACAAACAGTAGCAATAGCAGACTACTTTTGGATTTGTGCAGGAAAACGATTGTGGGCTATATTAAACAAAGGGTGGAAAGGAATATGTACCAGAGTAAGGCTAGTGCAAGAAATAACGATGTTAACATGGGACCCAAAGAAATCTGAAACTCCAAAAGGATCAAGAGAGATTGCACATAAAGAATATAGAGCAAAGAGAGCATACCAGCCAGACCCTAATGTATATTTAGATGCAATTGGTCAACCGAGAGGAATACCACATAAAATTAAAGCTAGAGATGAAGTCAAATCAGGCTTTGAGTCTATATTTGTATGGATACCAGTTAATAAGAATACAGAATGGATTAATTACATTTATTACAATCAGCAAAGATTCATTAATTACACTGATGAAGCATTGAAGGCCTTAGGAGAACAGCTAGATGCTACATGCAAACTTACACGGCAAAATAGACTAAATTGGCTGTTGGCGGAAAAAGGAGGTGTGTGTGTGTGTGTGTGTGTGTGTGTGTGTGTGTAATGTTTGGAGCTGACTGTTGCACTTATATCCCAAATAATACAGCTCCTGATGGATCATTTACTGAAGCAGTGAAGAAGCTGAAAGGTCTAAGGGAAGAGGTGGCTGAATATGCAGCAAGAGACCAACATATTGGAAACTGGTTTGACAAGCTATTTGGATCCTGGAAAGAATGGCTTAAAAAAGTGAGAATAATAATAGCTGTAGCTATTGTTATTTTTGTGTTGTTGTTTTGTTGTGTTGTGCCTCTCTTCAGATCAATGCTGGCCAGTGCTGCAGCCAAACAGATGATCAATGTGTCTGTAAAGCCATCTGGAATTGACATTGGGGCCACCGTGTGTCCCATAGGTCCTGGACTGGATGAACTGGACGAAATAATGTAAAACTTGGTAGGGAAAAAAAGTGGTAGGGAAGGGGAGCCTTTTATTTTTGACTCTTTATTTTCAAATTTGTATTGTTTTTGGATAGCAAAGGAGTCAGCATACTCATTGTATTTTCTTTTATGCAAAATTAGGTAGTACTTTAGAATGGATAGAGTAGGCAGGAAGATAGAGGGTGTAATGTTTATTATTTTGGCATATGCCCTTTCCTGAAGTTATTATTTCTTTTAAAACGATGTTTGTTGTTTAATAAAGTAAATGAAAGGGGACGATGAAGGTATGTATGGAGCAGGTCATTATCTGTGTCATGAGGTAACGCAACCAAGTTAAAAGGGAAGGATAAGAATTATCTGTACTTTTTGAATATTTTAAAAGTATCATTTATTGTTTGAATCATTTCTGAAGGTACTATTAACCAAGTAAATTGCTGTTGAATGAAATATAGTATGCATGTTTAAACTTTGAAAAACACTGGAATTACCACTGGAGGGCCAGAGGATAAAACATCACAAAATGAAGAAAGGATCGACGAGCACCTCAGTGCTTAGCAGCAAGGGCAAGACTCAACTGGTGGTTTAAAAACCCGCTGTCTGCTCCACCACCACCAGATAGCACTCAAGGCTACCGGAAATGTCTGTGAGTTCCTCTGGCACCGTGGGACATATCATATGCTGAGTAAACTGCTGATATTATTTAATCACTGAAGTATGTTAACCTACTGAAATAAGTCATATCACTGATGTACTCTACATAATGCAAGGCTAAATCTGCACACACAGGCTTTTATACAGGAAGTCGATTTGTTGATGATTTGTGTTACCCCCAAGAAAGATTTAGTTAGGGAGATGAGATCTTTTACTTCCTCCTAGCCAAATGTGGGGGCAGATGTTTGGTCTTATTTCTCCTCCGGAGTGCAGATCCATAAGAGAAGTCATTGTTAGAAGAATGTGTGACCTACATTGGTCACTTGGCAGGAATGAAGGATACCGACTTGTGAGGTTGCATTCTGGGTAAGGGCAATAGAGGTGAGACTTTGAGAAGTCTCAAAGGGAGGAATATATAGTATATTTTTATATATCAAACATAGAAAAGGTACTTATGTAGAATAGTCTGGCCATTATGTAATCCAGGAAAAAGAATAGGAGGCTGTTAGGCCTAAGTGCTTATGCTGTGACGTGCACTCAGCTGTGACAAACACAATGGTACAAAGCAGAGAAAGCATTCCTCAAGCACTGGATGGCACAGCCAGCAGTCAAGTTATTACGCTTAAACTACTCTATTATGTTTACATAAAATGTATACTTTCATAATAAATGAATTTAAAAGTTCTTTTTATAAAAATAGACTGACTGCCAGAATGCCACCATTAAAAAGAAGCTGGAGGGTCTGTGAAATAATGGTGGCGGACAGAAAAAGTGGAAAAGCACGACCATTGGCTAAAATGACAAGAGAGGTGTGCTTATGAGGTACTTCATGATAACAGAAGTGTATAAAGATGAAAGTTTGGAATGAGAGAGTCAGATGGACAGCTGGCATCTCAGGTTTTGTTGTTTTGCTCAATAAAGCCTAACCGTTGACATCTGGAACTCCTGACTTCGAGAGTTTTCTTGCATAGAGGGAAAGAGACTTCAATATTAAACGACAGTGGCCGAGTGGTTAAGGCAATAGTTTGCTAATCCACTGTACCCTGCACGTGTGTGTTCGATACCGATCCTCATTGACGCACTCCTTTGGTGTCTGAAAGCAACATGTTGAAAAGATAATGTCAATATTTAAATCAAAGCTAATTCCATCAGAGTTTATGCCTTACCTGCAATCTATTAAAAAAACACCACAAAATAGCCAAAAAAAAAAAAAAAAAAACTAACCAAAACATGATGAGGTGGTTAAGGCGATAGTTTGCTAATAGACACACAGGTAATTACATCAGAAGTTATGCTTTACCTTTAATCTATTCAGAAAAGCTATCTAACTACATCACAAAATAGCAAGAAAATCATCTAAACACGAAGAGGTGGCCGAGTGGTAAAGCGAAAGTTTGCTAATCCATTGTGCTCTGCTCATGTGGGTTTGAAACAAATCCTTGTTGACGCACTCCTTTGGTGTCTGCAAGCCACATGTTGAAAAGATAATGTCAGTATTTAAATCAAAGCTAATTCCATCAGAGTTTATAGCTCACCTCCAATCTTTTCAAGAAAGCTTTCTAACTGCACTACAAAATAGCAAGCCATCTAACTAAAGATGACAAGGTGGCTGAGTGGTTAAGGTGATGAACTGCTAATCCATTGTGCTCGGCATGTGTTGTTTTGAAACCCATCCTCGTCAACATGTTTCCTTGCTGTTTGAAAGGAACATGTTGAAAAGATAATGTCAATATTTAAATCAAAGCTAATTCCATCAGAGTTCATAGCTTAACGCCAATCTTTTCAGGAAAGCTAACTACTCTACAAAAGAGCAAGGAACTTGCTCAAACATGATGAGGTGGCCGAGTGGTTAAGGCGATGGACTGCTAATCCATTGTGCTCTGCACGCGTGGGTTCGAATCCCATCCTCGTCGAGTTTGTGCATTAGCTGTGTCCTTTTCAAGAGAGCTATCTAACTAGACTACAAAATAGCAAGTCATCTTTCTAAAAGAGGCCAATCGGTTTAGGTGATGGACTGCAAATCCGTTGCGCTCCTCTTGTGTGGCTTTGAAATCCATTTTGCGCTGCACGTGTGGTTTTGAAACCCATCCTCCTCAACGTGTTTCCTTGCTGTTTGAAAGGAACATCTTGAAAAGATAATGTCAATATTTTAATCAAAGCTAATTCCATCAGAGTTTATGCATTACCTGCAATCTATTCAGGAAAGCTATCTAGCTAGACTACAAAATAGCCAAACATTCATCTAAACATGATGAGGTGGCTGAGTGGTTAAGGCAATGAACTGCTAATCCATCGTGCTCTGAATGTGTTGTTTTGAAACCCATCCTCGTCTACGCGTTTCCTTGCTGTTTGAAAGGAACATGTTGAAAAGATAATGTCAATATTTAAATCAAAGCTGATTCCATCAGAGTTTATGCATTACCTGCAATCTATTCAGGATATCTAAATACAGTCTCTCACAACTGACTTCTCAGCCCTTGAGTGGTCTCCCGAATGTTCTCCATAATGCTACTGATTCGACGTGAGGTACTCAAGTAAATAAATCCATTAAAAAGAGGTCTATAAAATTGCCACTAGGGACCTCCTATGACATCTATAATGATACAGACTATGAAGTAGACCCATTATTGGAAAATGAAAGATTACTGGAGAATGCATACCATAATGATTGGATCAAGTGGGCAGAGCATACAGCAAAACAATCAGGAATGTCTAATTGCGTGTTATGTTCACCATCGCCTCTGATCAAGCTTACAGTAGTGCCCAACCAATATGATTATATGCATCGTGCCCAATATTACTCACAAAACTGTGCTAAAAGAAAAAATATCCTTCTGCCCAGCCGAGTGTTTGGCAATCTTAGGGCATCCAGAATTTCAAGAATATTACAGTAAGGAAGTTTGGGGAGATGAATGTAAACGTTTAGACATTCGAATAGATGCGAGAAAAAGAGAAAATCCTTTAAAATATGTCATAAATCCCAGGCTTGAATATGAGTGTTTTAATAAATCCATTGGAGAGGCTAATGTGGGAAAATTTCAAGGCAACTGTGCAACTGGGACAAATATATGATGATCAAGCAAAAGGTTATAATTAACAGAATGATATTGGCAACAGCCACAGTGAAGGACAGTTTTACAGTAATAGAAGCCCCAAGATGTATGGATAAATCTGTGGAAGGATGCCTTGTAGATTGTGAAAACCAAACTTTGGTCTCTCCTGTGATAAAAACATATGAGGAACAAACAGTAGCAATAGCAGACTACTTTTGGATTTGTGCAGGAAAACGATTGTGGGCTATATTAAACAAAGGGTGGAAAGGAATATGTACCAGAGTAAGGCTAGTGCAAGAAATAACGATGTTAACATGGGACCCAAAGAAATCTGAAACTCCAAAAGGATCAAGAGAGATTGCACATAAAGAATATAGAGCAAAGAGAGCATACCAGCCAGACCCTAATGTATATTTAGATGCAATTGGTCAACCGAGAGGAATACCACATAAAATTAAAGCTAGAGATGAAGTCAAATCAGGCTTTGAGTCTATATTTGTATGGATACCAGTTAATAAGAATACAGAATGGATTAATTACATTTATTACAATCAGCAAAGATTCATTAATTACACTGATGAAGCATTGAAGGCCTTAGGAGAACAGCTAGATGCTACATGCAAACTTACACGGCAAAATAGACTAAATTGGCTGTTGGCGGAAAAAGGAGGTGTGTGTGTGTGTGTGTGTGTGTGTGTGTGTGTGTGTGTGTGTAATGTTTGGAGCTGACTGTTGCACTTATATCCCAAATAATACAGCTCCTGATGGATCATTTACTGAAGCAGTGAAGAAGCTGAAAGGTCTAAGGGAAGAGGTGGCTGAATATGCAGCAAGAGACCAACATATTGGAAACTGGTTTGACAAGCTATTTGGATCCTGGAAAGAATGGCTTAAAAAAGTGAGAATAATAATAGCTGTAGCTATTGTTATTTTTGTGTTGTTGTTTTGTTGTGTTGTGCCTCTCTTCAGATCAATGCTGGCCAGTGCTGCAGCCAAACAGATGATCAATGTGTCTGTAAAGCCATCTGGAATTGACATTGGGGCCACCGTGTGTCCCATAGGTCCTGGACTGGATGAACTGGACGAAATAATGTAAAACTTGGTAGGGAAAAAAAGTGGTAGGGAAGGGGAGCCTTTTATTTTTGACTCTTTATTTTCAAATTTGTATTGTTTTTGGATAGCAAAGGAGTCAGCATACTCATTGTATTTTCTTTTATGCAAAATTAGGTAGTACTTTAGAATGGATAGAGTAGGCAGGAAGATAGAGGGTGTAATGTTTATTATTTTGGCATATGCCCTTTCCTGAAGTTATTATTTCTTTTAAAACGATGTTTGTTGTTTAATAAAGTAAATGAAAGGGGACGATGAAGGTATGTATGGAGCAGGTCATTATCTGTGTCATGAGGTAACGCAACCAAGTTAAAAGGGAAGGATAAGAATTATCTGTACTTTTTGAATATTTTAAAAGTATCATTTATTGTTTGAATCATTTCTGAAGGTACTATTAACCAAGTAAATTGCTGTTGAATGAAATATAGTATGCATGTTTAAACTTTGAAAAACACTGGAATTACCACTGGAGGGCCAGAGGATAAAACATCACAAAATGAAGAAAGGATCGACGAGCACCTCAGTGCTTAGCAGCAAGGGCAAGACTCAACTGGTGGTTTAAAAACCCGCTGTCTGCTCCACCACCACCAGATAGCACTCAAGGCTACCGGAAATGTCTGTGAGTTCCTCTGGCACCGTGGGACATATCATATGCTGAGTAAACTGCTGATATTATTTAATCACTGAAGTATGTTAACCTACTGAAATAAGTCATATCACTGATGTACTCTACATAATGCAAGGCTAAATCTGCACACACAGGCTTTTATACAGGAAGTCGATTTGTTGATGATTTGTGTTACCCCCAAGAAAGATTTAGTTAGGGAGATGAGATCTTTTACTTCCTCCTAGCCAAATGTGGGGGCAGATGTTTGGTCTTATTTCTCCTCCGGAGTGCAGATCCATAAGAGAAGTCATTGTTAGAAGAATGTGTGACCTACATTGGTCACTTGGCAGGAATGAAGGATACCGACTTGTGAGGTTGCATTCTGGGTAAGGGCAATAGAGGTGAGACTTTGAGAAGTCTCAAAGGGAGGAATATATAGTATATTTTTATATATCAAACATAGAAAAGGTACTTATGTAGAATAGTCTGGGCATTATGTAATCCAGGAAAAAGAATAGGAGGCTGTTAGGCCTAAGTGCTTATGCTGTGACGTGCACTCAGCTGTGACAAACACAATGGTACAAAGCAGAGAAAGCATTCCTCAAGCACTGGATGGCACAGCCAGCAGTCAAGTTATTACGCTTAAACTACTCTATTATGTTTACATAAAATGTATACTTTCATAATAAATGAATTTAAAAGTTCTTTTTATAAAAATAGACTGACTGCCAGAATGCCACCATTAAAAAGAAGCTGGAGGGTCTGTGAAATAATGGTGGCGGACAGAAAAAGTGGAAAAGCACGACCATTGGCTAAAATGACAAGAGAGGTGTGCTTATGAGGTACTTCATGATAACAGAAGTGTATAAAGATGAAAGTTTGGAATGAGAGAGTCAGATGGACAGCTGGCATCTCAGGTTTTGTTGTTTAGCTCAATAAAGCCTAACCGTTGACATCTGGAACTCCTGACTTCGAGAGTTTTCTTGCATAGAGGGAAAGAGACTTCAATATTAAACGACAGTGGCCGAGTGGTTAAGGCAATAGTTTGCTAATCCACTGTACTCTGCACGTGTGTGTTCGATACCGATCCTCATTGACGCACTCCTTTGGTGTCTGAAAGCAACATGTTGAAAAGATAATGTCAATATTTAAATCAAAGCTAATTCCATCAGAGTTTATGCCTTACCTGCAATCTATTAAAAAAACACCACAAAATAGCCAAAAAAAAAAAAAAAAAACTAACCAAAACATGATGAGGTGGTTAAGGCGATAGTTTGCTAATAGACACACAGGTAATTACATCAGAAGTTATGCTTTACCTTTAATCTATTCAGAAAAGCTATCTAACTACATCACAAAATAGCAAGAAAATCATCTAAACACGAAGAGGTGGCCGAGTGGTAAAGCGAAAGTTTGCTAATCCATTGTGCTCTGCTCATGTGGGTTTGAAACAAATCCTTGTTGACGCACTCCTTTGGTGTCTGCAAGCCACATGTTGAAAAGATAATGTCAGTATTTAAATCAAAGCTAATTCCATCAGAGTTTATAGCTCACCTCCAATCTTTTCAAGAAAGCTTTCTAACTGCACTACAAAATAGCAAGCCATCTAACTAAAGACGACAAGGTGGCTGAGTGGTTAAGGTGATGAACTGCTAATCCATTGTGCTCGGCATGTGTTGTTTTGAAACCCATCCTCGTCAACATGTTTCCTTGCTGTTTGAAAGGAACATGTTGAAAAGATAATGTCAATATTTAAATCAAAGCTAATTCCATCAGAGTTCATAGCTTAACGCCAATCTTTTCAGGAAAGCTAACTACTCTACAAAAGAGCAAGGAACTTGCTCAAACATGATGAGGTGGCCGAGTGGTTAAGGCGATGGACTGCTAATCCATTGTGCTCTGCACGCGTGGGTTCGAATCCCATCCTCGTCGAGTTTGTGCATTAGCTGTGTCCTTTTCAAGAGAGCTATCTAACTAGACTACAAAATAGCAAGTCATCTTTCTAAAAGAGGCCAATCGGTTTAGGTGATGGACTGCAAATCCGTTGCGCTCCTCTTGTGTGGCTTTGAAATCCATTTTGCGCTGCACGTGTGGTTTTGAAACCCATCCTCCTCAACGTGTTTCCTTGCTGTTTGAAAGGAACATCTTGAAAAGATAATGTCAATATTTTAATCAAAGCTAATTCCATCAGAGTTTATGCATTACCTGCAATCTATTCAGGACAGCTATCTAGCTAGACTACAAAATAGCCAAACATTCATCTAAACATGATGAGGTGGCTGAGTGGTTAAGGCAATGAACTGCTAATCCATCGTGCTCTGAATGTGTTGTTTTGAAACCCATCCTCGTCTACGCGTTTCCTTGCTGTTTGAAAGGAACATGTTGAAAAGATAATGTCAATATTTAAATCAAAGCTGATTCCATCAGAGTTTATGCATTACCTGCAATCTATTCAGGATATCTAAATACAGTCTCTCACAACTGACTTCTCAGCCCTTGAGTGGTCTCCCGAATGTTCTCCATAATGCTACTGATTCGACGTGAGGTACTCAAGTAAATAAATCCATTAAAAAGAGGTCTATAAAATTGCCACTAGGGACCTCCTATGACATCTATAATGATACAGACTATGAAGTAGACCCATTATTGGAAAATGAAAGATTACTGGAGAATGCATACCATAATGATTGGATCAAGTGGGCAGAGCATACAGCAAAACAATCAGGAATGTCTAATTGCGTGTTATGTTCACCATCGCCTCTGATCAAGCTTACAGTAGTGCCCAACCAATATGATTATATGCATCGTGCCCAATATTACTCACAAAACTGTGCTAAAAGAAAAAATATCCTTCTGCCCAGCCGAGTGTTTGGCAATCTTAGGGCATCCAGAATTTCAAGAATATTACAGTAAGGAAGTTTGGGGAGATGAATGTAAACGTTTAGACATTCGAATAGATGCGAGAAAAAGAGAAAATCCTTTAAAATATGTCATAAATCCCAGGCTTGAATATGAGTGTTTTAATAAATCCATTGGAGAGGCTAATGTGGGAAAATTTCAAGGCAACTGTGCAACTGGGACAAATATATGATGATCAAGCAAAAGGTTATAATTAACAGAATGATATTGGCAACAGCCACAGTGAAGGACAGTTTTACAGTAATAGAAGCCCCAAGATGTATGGATAAATCTGTGGAAGGATGCCTTGTAGATTGTGAAAACCAAACTTTGGTCTCTCCTGTGATAAAAACATATGAGGAACAAACAGTAGCAATAGCAGACTACTTTTGGATTTGTGCAGGAAAACGATTGTGGGCTATATTAAACAAAGGGTGGAAAGGAATATGTACCAGAGTAAGGCTAGTGCAAGAAATAACGATGTTAACATGGGACCCAAAGAAATCTGAAACTCCAAAAGGATCAAGAGAGATTGCACATAAAGAATATAGAGCAAAGAGAGCATACCAGCCAGACCCTAATGTATATTTAGATGCAATTGGTCAACCGAGAGGAATACCACATAAAATTAAAGCTAGAGATGAAGTCAAATCAGGCTTTGAGTCTATATTTGTATGGATACCAGTTAATAAGAATACAGAATGGATTAATTACATTTATTACAATCAGCAAAGATTCATTAATTACACTGATGAAGCATTGAAGGCCTTAGGAGAACAGCTAGATGCTACATGCAAACTTACACGGCAAAATAGACTAAATTGGCTGTTGGCGGAAAAAGGAGGTGTGTGTGTGTGTGTGTGTGTGTGTGTGTGTGTGTGTGTGTGTAATGTTTGGAGCTGACTGTTGCACTTATATCCCAAATAATACAGCTCCTGATGGATCATTTACTGAAGCAGTGAAGAAGCTGAAAGGTCTAAGGGAAGAGGTGGCTGAATATGCAGCAAGAGACCAACATATTGGAAACTGGTTTGACAAGCTATTTGGATCCTGGAAAGAATGGCTTAAAAAAGTGAGAATAATAATAGCTGTAGCTATTGTTATTTTTGTGTTGTTGTTTTGTTGTGTTGTGCCTCTCTTCAGATCAATGCTGGCCAGTGCTGCAGCCAAACAGATGATCAATGTGTCTGTAAAGCCATCTGGAATTGACATTGGGGCCACCGTGTGTCCCATAGGTCCTGGACTGGATGAACTGGACGAAATAATGTAAAACTTGGTAGGGAAAAAAAGTGGTAGGGAAGGGGAGCCTTTTATTTTTGACTCTTTATTTTCAAATTTGTATTGTTTTTGGATAGCAAAGGAGTCAGCATACTCATTGTATTTTCTTTTATGCAAAATTAGGTAGTACTTTAGAATGGATAGAGTAGGCAGGAAGATAGAGGGTGTAATGTTTATTATTTTGGCATATGCCCTTTCCTGAAGTTATTATTTCTTTTAAAACGATGTTTGTTGTTTAATAAAGTAAATGAAAGGGGACGATGAAGGTATGTATGGAGCAGGTCATTATCTGTGTCATGAGGTAACGCAACCAAGTTAAAAGGGAAGGATAAGAATTATCTGTACTTTTTGAATATTTTAAAAGTATCATTTATTGTTTGAATCATTTCTGAAGGTACTATTAACCAAGTAAATTGCTGTTGAATGAAATATAGTATGCATGTTTAAACTTTGAAAAACACTGGAATTACCACTGGAGGGCCAGAGGATAAAACATCACAAAATGAAGAAAGGATCGACGAGCACCTCAGTGCTTAGCAGCAAGGGCAAGACTCAACTGGTGGTTTAAAAACCCGCTGTCTGCTCCACCACCACCAGATAGCACTCAAGGCTACCGGAAATGTCTGTGAGTTCCTCTGGCACCGTGGGACATATCATATGCTGAGTAAACTGCTGATATTATTTAATCACTGAAGTATGTTAACCTACTGAAATAAGTCATATCACTGATGTACTCTACATAATGCAAGGCTAAATCTGCACACACAGGCTTTTATACAGGAAGTCGATTTGTTGATGATTTGTGTTACCCCCAAGAAAGATTTAGTTAGGGAGATGAGATCTTTTACTTCCTCCTAGCCAAATGTGGGGGCAGATGTTTGGTCTTATTTCTCCTCCGGAGTGCAGATCCATAAGAGAAGTCATTGTTAGAAGAATGTGTGACCTACATTGGTCACTTGGCAGGAATGAAGGATACCGACTTGTGAGGTTGCATTCTGGGTAAGGGCAATAGAGGTGAGACTTTGAGAAGTCTCAAAGGGAGGAATATATAGTATATTTTTATATATCAAACATAGAAAAGGTACTTATGTAGAATAGTCTGGGCATTATGTAATCCAGGAAAAAGAATAGGAGGCTGTTAGGCCTAAGTGCTTATGCTGTGACGTGCACTCAGCTGTGACAAACACAATGGTACAAAGCAGAGAAAGCATTCCTCAAGCACTGGATGGCACAGCCAGCAGTCAAGTTATTACACTTAAACTACTCTATTATGTTTACATAAAATGTATACTTTCATAATAAATGAATTTAAAAGTTCTTTTTATAAAAATAGACTGACTGCCAGAATGCCACCATTAAAAAGAAGCTGGAGGGTCTGTGAAATAATGGTGGCGGACAGAAAAAGTGGAAAAGCACGACCATTGGCTAAAATGACAAGAGAGGTGTGCTTATGAGGTACTTCATGATAACAGAAGTGTATAAAGATGAAAGTTTGGAATGAGAGAGTCAGATGGACAGCTGGCATCTCAGGTTTTGTTGTTTTGCTCAATAAAGCCTAACCGTTGACATCTGGAACTCCTGACTTCGAGAGTTTTCTTGCATAGAGGGAAAGAGACTTCAATATTAAACGACAGTGGCCGAGTGGTTAAGGCAATAGTTTGCTAATCCACTGTACCCTGCACGTGTGTGTTCGATACCGATCCTCATTGACGCACTCCTTTGGTGTCTGAAAGCAACATGTTGAAAAGATAATGTCAATATTTAAATCAAAGCTAATTCCATCAGAGTTTATGCCTTACCTGCAATCTATTAAAAAAACACCACAAAATAGCCAAAAAAAAAAAAAAAAAAACTAACCAAAACATGATGAGGTGGTTAAGGCGATAGTTTGCTAATAGACACACAGGTAATTACATCAGAAGTTATGCTTTACCTTTAATCTATTCAGAAAAGCTATCTAACTACATCACAAAATAGCAAGAAAATCATCTAAACACGAAGAGGTGGCCGAGTGGTAAAGCGAAAGTTTGCTAATCCATTGTGCTCTGCTCATGTGGGTTTGAAACAAATCCTTGTTGACGCACTCCTTTGGTGTCTGCAAGCCACATGTTGAAAAGATAATGTCAGTATTTAAATCAAAGCTAATTCCATCAGAGTTTATAGCTCACCTCCAATCTTTTCAAGAAAGCTTTCTAACTGCACTACAAAATAGCAAGCCATCTAACTAAAGATGACAAGGTGGCTGAGTGGTTAAGGTGATGAACTGCTAATCCATTGTGCTCGGCATGTGTTGTTTTGAAACCCATCCTCGTCAACATGTTTCCTTGCTGTTTGAAAGGAACATGTTGAAAAGATAATGTCAATATTTAAATCAAAGCTAATTCCATCAGAGTTCATAGCTTAACGCCAATCTTTTCAGGAAAGCTAACTACTCTACAAAAGAGCAAGGAACTTGCTCAAACATGATGAGGTGGCCGAGTGGTTAAGGCGATGGACTGCTAATCCATTGTGCTCTGCACGCGTGGGTTCGAATCCCATCCTCGTCGAGTTTGTGCATTAGCTGTGTCCTTTTCAAGAGAGCTATCTAACTAGACTACAAAATAGCAAGTCATCTTTCTAAAAGAGGCCAATCGGTTTAGGTGATGGACTGCAAATCCGTTGCGCTCCTCTTGTGTGGCTTTGAAATCCATTTTGCGCTGCACGTGTGGTTTTGAAACCCATCCTCCTCAACGTGTTTCCTTGCTGTTTGAAAGGAACATCTTGAAAAGATAATGTCAATATTTTAATCAAAGCTAATTCCATCAGAGTTTATGCATTACCTGCAATCTATTCAGGACAGCTATCTAGCTAGACTACAAAATAGCCAAACATTCATCTAAACATGATGAGGTGGCTGAGTGGTTAAGGCAATGAACTGCTAATCCATCGTGCTCTGAATGTGTTGTTTTGAAACCCATCCTCGTCTACGCGTTTCCTTGCTGTTTGAAAGGAACATGTTGAAAAGATAATGTCAATATTTAAATCAAAGCTGATTCCATCAGAGTTTATGCATTACCTGCAATCTATTCAGGATATCTAAATACAGTCTCTCACAACTGACTTCTCAGCCCTTGAGTGGTCTCCCGAATGTTCTCCATAATGCTACTGATTCGACGTGAGGTACTCAAGTAAATAAATCCATTAAAAAGAGGTCTATAAAATTGCCACTAGGGACCTCCTATGACATCTATAATGATACAGACTATGAAGTAGACCCATTATTGGAAAATGAAAGATTACTGGAGAATGCATACCATAATGATTGGATCAAGTGGGCAGAGCATACAGCAAAACAATCAGGAATGTCTAATTGCGTGTTATGTTCACCATCGCCTCTGATCAAGCTTACAGTAGTGCCCAACCAATATGATTATATGCATCGTGCCCAATATTACTCACAAAACTGTGCTAAAAGAAAAAATATCCTTCTGCCCAGCCGAGTGTTTGGCAATCTTAGGGCATCCAGAATTTCAAGAATATTACAGTAAGGAAGTTTGGGGAGATGAATGTAAACGTTTAGACATTCGAATAGATGCGAGAAAAAGAGAAAATCCTTTAAAATATGTCATAAATCCCAGGCTTGAATATGAGTGTTTTAATAAATCCATTGGAGAGGCTAATGTGGGAAAATTTCAAGGCAACTGTGCAACTGGGACAAATATATGATGATCAAGCAAAAGGTTATAATTAACAGAATGATATTGGCAACAGCCACAGTGAAGGACAGTTTTACAGTAATAGAAGCCCCAAGATGTATGGATAAATCTGTGGAAGGATGCCTTGTAGATTGTGAAAACCAAACTTTGGTCTCTCCTGTGATAAAAACATATGAGGAACAAACAGTAGCAATAGCAGACTACTTTTGGATTTGTGCAGGAAAACGATTGTGGGCTATATTAAACAAAGGGTGGAAAGGAATATGTACCAGAGTAAGGCTAGTGCAAGAAATAACGATGTTAACATGGGACCCAAAGAAATCTGAAACTCCAAAAGGATCAAGAGAGATTGCACATAAAGAATATAGAGCAAAGAGAGCATACCAGCCAGACCCTAATGTATATTTAGATGCAATTGGTCAACCGAGAGGAATACCACATAAAATTAAAGCTAGAGATGAAGTCAAATCAGGCTTTGAGTCTATATTTGTATGGATACCAGTTAATAAGAATACAGAATGGATTAATTACATTTATTACAATCAGCAAAGATTCATTAATTACACTGATGAAGCATTGAAGGCCTTAGGAGAACAGCTAGATGCTACATGCAAACTTACACGGCAAAATAGACTAAATTGGCTGTTGGCGGAAAAAGGAGGTGTGTGTGTGTGTGTGTGTGTGTGTGTGTGTGTGTGTGTGTGTAATGTTTGGAGCTGACTGTTGCACTTATATCCCAAATAATACAGCTCCTGATGGATCATTTACTGAAGCAGTGAAGAAGCTGAAAGGTCTAAGGGAAGAGGTGGCTGAATATGCAGCAAGAGACCAACATATTGGAAACTGGTTTGACAAGCTATTTGGATCCTGGAAAGAATGGCTTAAAAAAGTGAGAATAATAATAGCTGTAGCTATTGTTATTTTTGTGTTGTTGTTTTGTTGTGTTGTGCCTCTCTTCAGATCAATGCTGGCCAGTGCTGCAGCCAAACAGATGATCAATGTGTCTGTAAAGCCATCTGGAATTGACATTGGGGCCACCGTGTGTCCCATAGGTCCTGGACTGGATGAACTGGACGAAATAATGTAAAACTTGGTAGGGAAAAAAAGTGGTAGGGAAGGGGAGCCTTTTATTTTTGACTCTTTATTTTCAAATTTGTATTGTTTTTGGATAGCAAAGGAGTCAGCATACTCATTGTATTTTCTTTTATGCAAAATTAGGTAGTACTTTAGAATGGATAGAGTAGGCAGGAAGATAGAGGGTGTAATGTTTATTATTTTGGCATATGCCCTTTCCTGAAGTTATTATTTCTTTTAAAACGATGTTTGTTGTTTAATAAAGTAAATGAAAGGGGACGATGAAGGTATGTATGGAGCAGGTCATTATCTGTGTCATGAGGTAACGCAACCAAGTTAAAAGGGAAGGATAAGAATTATCTGTACTTTTTGAATATTTTAAAAGTATCATTTATTGTTTGAATCATTTCTGAAGGTACTATTAACCAAGTAAATTGCTGTTGAATGAAATATAGTATGCATGTTTAAACTTTGAAAAACACTGGAATTACCACTGGAGGGCCAGAGGATAAAACATCACAAAATGAAGAAAGGATCGACGAGCACCTCAGTGCTTAGCAGCAAGGGCAAGACTCAACTGGTGGTTTAAAAACCCGCTGTCTGCTCCACCACCACCAGATAGCACTCAAGGCTACCGGAAATGTCTGTGAGTTCCTCTGGCACCGTGGGACATATCATATGCTGAGTAAACTGCTGATATTATTTAATCACTGAAGTATGTTAACCTACTGAAATAAGTCATATCACTGATGTACTCTACATAATGCAAGGCTAAATCTGCACACACAGGCTTTTATACAGGAAGTCGATTTGTTGATGATTTGTGTTACCCCCAAGAAAGATTTAGTTAGGGAGATGAGATCTTCTACTTCCTCCTAGCCAAATGTGGGGGCAGATGTTTGGTCTTATTTCTCCTCCGGAGTGCAGATCCATAAGAGAAGTCATTGTTAGAAGAATGTGTGACCTACATTGGTCACTTGGCAGGAATGAAGGATACCGACTTGTGAGGTTGCATTCTGGGTAAGGGCAATAGAGGTGAGACTTTGAGAAGTCTCAAAGGGAGGAATATATAGTATATTTTTATATATCAAACATAGAAAAGGTACTTATGTAGAATAGTCTGGGCATTATGTAATCCAGGAAAAAGAATAGGAGGCTGTTAGGCCTAAGTGCTTATGCTGTGACGTGCACTCAGCTGTGACAAACACAATGGTACAAAGCAGAGAAAGCATTCCTCAAGCACTGGATGGCACAGCCAGCAGTCAAGTTATTACGCTTAAACTACTCTATTATGTTTACATAAAATGTATACTTTCATAATAAATGAATTTAAAAGTTCTTTTTATAAAAATAGACTGACTGCCAGAATGCCACCATTAAAAAGAAGCTGGAGGGTCTGTGAAATAATGGTGGCGGACAGAAAAAGTGGAAAAGCACGACCATTGGCTAAAATGACAAGAGAGGTGTGCTTATGAGGTACTTCATGATAACAGAAGTGTATAAAGATGAAAGTTTGGAATGAGAGAGTCAGATGGACAGCTGGCATCTCAGGTTTTGTTGTTTTGCTCAATAAAGCCTAACCGTTGACATCTGGAACTCCTGACTTCGAGAGTTTTCTTGCATAGAGGGAAAGAGACTTCAATATTAAACGACAGTGGCCGAGTGGTTAAGGCAATAGTTTGCTAATCCACTGTACCCTGCACGTGTGTGTTCGATACCGATCCTCATTGACGCACTCCTTTGGTGTCTGAAAGCAACATGTTGAAAAGATAATGTCAATATTTAAATCAAAGCTAATTCCATCAGAGTTTATGCCTTACCTGCAATCTATTAAAAAAACACCACAAAATAGCCAAAAAAAAAAAAAAAAAACTAACCAAAACATGATGAGGTGGTTAAGGCGATAGTTTGCTAATAGACACACAGGTAATTACATCAGAAGTTATGCTTTACCTTTAATCTATTCAGAAAAGCTATCTAACTACATCACAAAATAGCAAGAAAATCATCTAAACACGAAGAGGTGGCCGAGTGGTAAAGCGAAAGTTTGCTAATCCATTGTGCTCTGCTCATGTGGGTTTGAAACAAATCCTTGTTGACGCACTCCTTTGGTGTCTGCAAGCCACATGTTGAAAAGATAATGTCAGTATTTAAATCAAAGCTAATTCCATCAGAGTTTATAGCTCACCTCCAATCTTTTCAAGAAAGCTTTCTAACTGCACTACAAAATAGCAAGCCATCTAACTAAAGATGACAAGGTGGCTGAGTGGTTAAGGTGATGAACTGCTAATCCATTGTGCTCGGCATGTGTTGTTTTGAAACCCATCCTCGTCAACATGTTTCCTTGCTGTTTGAAAGGAACATGTTGAAAAGATAATGTCAATATTTAAATCAAAGCTAATTCCATCAGAGTTCATAGCTTAACGCCAATCTTTTCAGGAAAGCTAACTACTCTACAAAAGAGCAAGGAACTTGCTCAAACATGATGAGGTGGCCGAGTGGTTAAGGCGATGGACTGCTAATCCATTGTGCTCTGCACGCGTGGGTTCGAATCCCATCCTCGTCGAGTTTGTGCATTAGCTGTGTCCTTTTCAAGAGAGCTATCTAACTAGACTACAAAATAGCAAGTCATCTTTCTAAAAGAGGCCAATCGGTTTAGGTGATGGACTGCAAATCTGTTGCGCTCCTCTTGTGTGGCTTTGAAATCCATTTTGCGCTGCACGTGTGGTTTTGAAACCCATCCTCCTCAACGTGTTTCCTTGCTGTTTGAAAGGAACATCTTGAAAAGATAATGTCAATATTTTAATCAAAGCTAATTCCATCAGAGTTTATGCATTACCTGCAATCTATTCAGGAAAGCTATCTAGCTAGACTACAAAATAGCCAAACATTCATCTAAACATGATGAGGTGGCTGAGTGGTTAAGGCAATGAACTGCTAATCCATCGTGCTCTGAATGTGTTGTTTTGAAACCCATCCTCGTCTACGCGTTTCCTTGCTGTTTGAAAGGAACATGTTGAAAAGATAATGTCAATATTTAAATCAAAGCTGATTCCATCAGAGTTTATGCATTACCTGCAATCTATTCAGGATATCTAAATACAGTCTCTCACAACTGACTTCTCAGCCCTTGAGTGGTCTCCCGAATGTTCTCCATAATGCTACTGATTCGACGTGAGGTACTCAAGTAAATAAATCCATTAAAAAGAGGTCTATAAAATTGCCACTAGGGACCTCCTATGACATCTATAATGATACAGACTATGAAGTAGACCCATTATTGGAAAATGAAAGATTACTGGAGAATGCATACCATAATGATTGGATCAAGTGGGCAGAGCATACAGCAAAACAATCAGGAATGTCTAATTGCGTGTTATGTTCACCATCGCCTCTGATCAAGCTTACAGTAGTGCCCAACCAATATGATTATATGCATCGTGCCCAATATTACTCACAAAACTGTGCTAAAAGAAAAAATATCCTTCTGCCCAGCCGAGTGTTTGGCAATCTTAGGGCATCCAGAATTTCAAGAATATTACAGTAAGGAAGTTTGGGGAGATGAATGTAAACGTTTAGACATTCGAATAGATGCGAGAAAAAGAGAAAATCCTTTAAAATATGTCATAAATCCCAGGCTTGAATATGAGTGTTTTAATAAATCCATTGGAGAGGCTAATGTGGGAAAATTTCAAGGCAACTGTGCAACTGGGACAAATATATGATGATCAAGCAAAAGGTTATAATTAACAGAATGATATTGGCAACAGCCACAGTGAAGGACAGTTTTACAGTAATAGAAGCCCCAAGATGTATGGATAAATCTGTGGAAGGATGCCTTGTAGATTGTGAAAACCAAACTTTGGTCTCTCCTGTGATAAAAACATATGAGGAACAAACAGTAGCAATAGCAGACTACTTTTGGATTTGTGCAGGAAAACGATTGTGGGCTATATTAAACAAAGGGTGGAAAGGAATATGTACCAGAGTAAGGCTAGTGCAAGAAATAACGATGTTAACATGGGACCCAAAGAAATCTGAAACTCCAAAAGGATCAAGAGAGATTGCACATAAAGAATATAGAGCAAAGAGAGCATACCAGCCAGACCCTAATGTATATTTAGATGCAATTGGTCAACCGAGAGGAATACCACATAAAATTAAAGCTAGAGATGAAGTCAAATCAGGCTTTGAGTCTATATTTGTATGGATACCAGTTAATAAGAATACAGAATGGATTAATTACATTTATTACAATCAGCAAAGATTCATTAATTACACTGATGAAGCATTGAAGGCCTTAGGAGAACAGCTAGATGCTACATGCAAACTTACACGGCAAAATAGACTAAATTGGCTGTTGGCGGAAAAAGGAGGTGTGTGTGTGTGTGTGTGTGTGTGTGTGTGTGTGTGTGTGTGTGTAATGTTTGGAGCTGACTGTTGCACTTATATCCCAAATAATACAGCTCCTGATGGATCATTTACTGAAGCAGTGAAGAAGCTGAAAGGTCTAAGGGAAGAGGTGGCTGAATATGCAGCAAGAGACCAACATATTGGAAACTGGTTTGACAAGCTATTTGGATCCTGGAAAGAATGGCTTAAAAAAGTGAGAATAATAATAGCTGTAGCTATTGTTATTTTTGTGTTGTTGTTTTGTTGTGTTGTGCCTCTCTTCAGATCAATGCTGGCCAGTGCTGCAGCCAAACAGATGATCAATGTGTCTGTAAAGCCATCTGGAATTGACATTGGGGCCACCGTGTGTCCCATAGGTCCTGGACTGGATGAACTGGACGAAATAATGTAAAACTTGGTAGGGAAAAAAAAGTGGTAGGGAAGGGGAGCCTTTTATTTTTGACTCTTTATTTTCAAATTTGTATTGTTTTTGGATAGCAAAGGAGTCAGCATACTCATTGTATTTTCTTTTATGCAAAATTAGGTAGTACTTTAGAATGGATAGAGTAGGCAGGAAGATAGAGGGTGTAATGTTTATTATTTTGGCATATGCCCTTTCCTGAAGTTATTATTTCTTTTAAAACGATGTTTGTTGTTTAATAAAGTAAATGAAAGGGGACGATGAAGGTATGTATGGAGCAGGTCATTATCTGTGTCATGAGGTAACGCAACCAAGTTAAAAGGGAAGGATAAGAATTATCTGTACTTTTTGAATATTTTAAAAGTATCATTTATTGTTTGAATCATTTCTGAAGGTACTATTAACCAAGTAAATTGCTGTTGAATGAAATATAGTATGCATGTTTAAACTTTGAAAAACACTGGAATTACCACTGGAGGGCCAGAGGATAAAACATCACAAAATGAAGAAAGGATCGACGAGCACCTCAGTGCTTAGCAGCAAGGGCAAGACTCAACTGGTGGTTTAAAAACCCGCTGTCTGCTCCACCACCACCAGATAGCACTCAAGGCTACCGGAAATGTCTGTGAGTTCCTCTGGCACCGTGGGACATATCATATGCTGAGTAAACTGCTGATATTATTTAATCACTGAAGTATGTTAACCTACTGAAATAAGTCATATCACTGATGTACTCTACATAATGCAAGGCTAAATCTGCACACACAGGCTTTTATACAGGAAGTCGATTTGTTGATGATTTGTGTTACCCCCAAGAAAGATTTAGTTAGGGAGATGAGATCTTCTACTTCCTCCTAGCCAAATGTGGGGGCAGATGTTTGGTCTTATTTCTCCTCCGGAGTGCAGATCCATAAGAGAAGTCATTGTTAGAAGAATGTGTGACCTACATTGGTCACTTGGCAGGAATGAAGGATACCGACTTGTGAGGTTGCATTCTGGGTAAGGGCAATAGAGGTGAGACTTTGAGAAGTCTCAAAGGGAGGAATATATAGTATATTTTTATATATCAAACATAGAAAAGGTACTTATGTAGAATAGTCTGGGCATTATGTAATCCAGGAAAAAGAATAGGAGGCTGTTAGGCCTAAGTGCTTATGCTGTGACGTGCACTCAGCTGTGACAAACACAATGGTACAAAGCAGAGAAAGCATTCCTCAAGCACTGGATGGCACAGCCAGCAGTCAAGTTATTACACTTAAACTACTCTATTATGTTTACATAAAATGTATACTTTCATAATAAATGAATTTAAAAGTTCTTTTTATAAAAATAGACTGACTGCCAGAATGCCACCATTAAAAAGAAGCTGGAGGGTCTGTGAAATAATGGTGGCGGACAGAAAAAGTGGAAAAGCACGACCATTGGCTAAAATGACAAGAGAGGTGTGCTTATGAGGTACTTCATGATAACAGAAGTGTATAAAGATGAAAGTTTGGAATGAGAGAGTCAGATGGACAGCTGGCATCTCAGGTTTTGTTGTTTAGCTCAATAAAGCCTAACCGTTGACATCTGGAACTCCTGACTTCGAGAGTTTTCTTGCATAGAGGGAAAGAGACTTCAATATTAAACGACAGTGGCCGAGTGGTTAAGGCAATAGTTTGCTAATCCACTGTACCCTGCACGTGTGTGTTCGATACCGATCCTCATTGACGCACTCCTTTGGTGTCTGAAAGCAACATGTTGAAAAGATAATGTCAATATTTAAATCAAAGCTAATTCCATCAGAGTTTATGCCTTACCTGCAATCTATTAAAAAAACACCACAAAATAGCCAAAAAAAAAAAAAAAAAAACTAACCAAAACATGATGAGGTGGTTAAGGCGATAGTTTGCTAATAGACACACAGGTAATTACATCAGAAGTTATGCTTTACCTTTAATCTATTCAGAAAAGCTATCTAACTACATCACAAAATAGCAAGAAAATCATCTAAACACGAAGAGGTGGCCGAGTGGTAAAGCGAAAGTTTGCTAATCCATTGTGCTCTGCTCATGTGGGTTTGAAACAAATCCTTGTTGACGCACTCCTTTGGTGTCTGCAAGCCACATGTTGAAAAGATAATGTCAGTATTTAAATCAAAGCTAATTCCATCAGAGTTTATAGCTCACCTCCAATCTTTTCAAGAAAGCTTTCTAACTGCACTACAAAATAGCAAGCCATCTAACTAAAGATGACAAGGTGGCTGAGTGGTTAAGGTGATGAACTGCTAATCCATTGTGCTCGGCATGTGTTGTTTTGAAACCCATCCTCGTCAACATGTTTCCTTGCTGTTTGAAAGGAACATGTTGAAAAGATAATGTCAATATTTAAATCAAAGCTAATTCCATCAGAGTTCATAGCTTAACGCCAATCTTTTCAGGAAAGCTAACTACTCTACAAAAGAGCAAGGAACTTGCTCAAACATGATGAGGTGGCCGAGTGGTTAAGGCGATGGACTGCTAATCCATTGTGCTCTGCACGCGTGGGTTCGAATCCCATCCTCGTCGAGTTTGTGCATTAGCTGTGTCCTTTTCAAGAGAGCTATCTAACTAGACTACAAAATAGCAAGTCATCTTTCTAAAAGAGGCCAATCGGTTTAGGTGATGGACTGCAAATCTGTTGCGCTCCTCTTGTGTGGCTTTGAAATCCATTTTGCGCTGCACGTGTGGTTTTGAAACCCATCCTCCTCAACGTGTTTCCTTGCTGTTTGAAAGGAACATCTTGAAAAGATAATGTCAATATTTTAATCAAAGCTAATTCCATCAGAGTTTATGCATTACCTGCAATCTATTCAGGAAAGCTATCTAGCTAGACTACAAAATAGCCAAACATTCATCTAAACATGATGAGGTGGCTGAGTGGTTAAGGCAATGAACTGCTAATCCATCGTGCTCTGAATGTGTTGTTTTGAAACCCATCCTCGTCTACGCGTTTCCTTGCTGTTTGAAAGGAACATGTTGAAAAGATAATGTCAATATTTAAATCAAAGCTGATTCCATCAGAGTTTATGCATTACCTGCAATCTATTCAGGATATCTAAATACAGTCTCTCACAACTGACTTCTCAGCCCTTGAGTGGTCTCCCGAATGTTCTCCATAATGCTACTGATTCGACGTGAGGTACTCAAGTAAATAAATCCATTAAAAAGAGGTCTATAAAATTGCCACTAGGGACCTCCTATGACATCTATAATGATACAGACTATGAAGTAGACCCATTATTGGAAAATGAAAGATTACTGGAGAATGCATACCATAATGATTGGATCAAGTGGGCAGAGCATACAGCAAAACAATCAGGAATGTCTAATTGCGTGTTATGTTCACCATCGCCTCTGATCAAGCTTACAGTAGTGCCCAACCAATATGATTATATGCATCGTGCCCAATATTACTCACAAAACTGTGCTAAAAGAAAAAATATCCTTCTGCCCAGCCGAGTGTTTGGCAATCTTAGGGCATCCAGAATTTCAAGAATATTACAGTAAGGAAGTTTGGGGAGATGAATGTAAACGTTTAGACATTCGAATAGATGCGAGAAAAAGAGAAAATCCTTTAAAATATGTCATAAATCCCAGGCTTGAATATGAGTGTTTTAATAAATCCATTGGAGAGGCTAATGTGGGAAAATTTCAAGGCAACTGTGCAACTGGGACAAATATATGATGATCAAGCAAAAGGTTATAATTAACAGAATGATATTGGCAACAGCCACAGTGAAGGACAGTTTTACAGTAATAGAAGCCCCAAGATGTATGGATAAATCTGTGGAAGGATGCCTTGTAGATTGTGAAAACCAAACTTTGGTCTCTCCTGTGATAAAAACATATGAGGAACAAACAGTAGCAATAGCAGACTACTTTTGGATTTGTGCAGGAAAACGATTGTGGGCTATATTAAACAAAGGGTGGAAAGGAATATGTACCAGAGTAAGGCTAGTGCAAGAAATAACGATGTTAACATGGGACCCAAAGAAATCTGAAACTCCAAAAGGATCAAGAGAGATTGCACATAAAGAATATAGAGCAAAGAGAGCATACCAGCCAGACCCTAATGTATATTTAGATGCAATTGGTCAACCGAGAGGAATACCACATAAAATTAAAGCTAGAGATGAAGTCAAATCAGGCTTTGAGTCTATATTTGTATGGATACCAGTTAATAAGAATACAGAATGGATTAATTACATTTATTACAATCAGCAAAGATTCATTAATTACACTGATGAAGCATTGAAGGCCTTAGGAGAACAGCTAGATGCTACATGCAAACTTACACGGCAAAATAGACTAAATTGGCTGTTGGCGGAAAAAGGAGTGTGTGTGTGTGTGTGTGTGTGTGTGTGTGTGTGTGTGTGTGTGTGTAATGTTTGGAGCTGACTGTTGCACTTATATCCCAAATAATACAGCTCCTGATGGATCATTTACTGAAGCAGTGAAGAAGCTGAAAGGTCTAAGGGAAGAGGTGGCTGAATATGCAGCAAGAGACCAACATATTGGAAACTGGTTTGACAAGCTATTTGGATCCTGGAAAGAATGGCTTAAAAAAGTGAGAATAATAATAGCTGTAGCTATTGTTATTTTTGTGTTGTTGTTTTGTTGTGTTGTGCCTCTCTTCAGATCAATGCTGGCCAGTGCTGCAGCCAAACAGATGATCAATGTGTCTGTAAAGCCATCTGGAATTGACATTGGGGCCACCGTGTGTCCCATAGGTCCTGGACTGGATGAACTGGACGAAATAATGTAAAACTTGGTAGGGAAAAAAAAGTGGTAGGGAAGGGGAGCCTTTTATTTTTGACTCTTTATTTTCAAATTTGTATTGTTTTTGGATAGCAAAGGAGTCAGCATACTCATTGTATTTTCTTTTATGCAAAATTAGGTAGTACTTTAGAATGGATAGAGTAGGCAGGAAGATAGAGGGTGTAATGTTTATTATTTTGGCATATGCCCTTTCCTGAAGTTATTATTTCTTTTAAAACGATGTTTGTTGTTTAATAAAGTAAATGAAAGGGGACGATGAAGGTATGTATGGAGCAGGTCATTATCTGTGTCATGAGGTAACGCAACCAAGTTAAAAGGGAAGGATAAGAATTATCTGTACTTTTTGAATATTTTAAAAGTATCATTTATTGTTTGAATCATTTCTGAAGGTACTATTAACCAAGTAAATTGCTGTTGAATGAAATATAGTATGCATGTTTAAACTTTGAAAAACACTGGAATTACCACTGGAGGGCCAGAGGATAAAACATCACAAAATGAAGAAAGGATCGACGAGCACCTCAGTGCTTAGCAGCAAGGGCAAGACTCAACTGGTGGTTTAAAAACCCGCTGTCTGCTCCACCACCACCAGATAGCACTCAAGGCTACCGGAAATGTCTGTGAGTTCCTCTGGCACCGTGGGACATATCATATGCTGAGTAAACTGCTGATATTATTTAATCACTGAAGTATGTTAACCTACTGAAATAAGTCATATCACTGATGTACTCTACATAATGCAAGGCTAAATCTGCACACACAGGCTTTTATACAGGAAGTCGATTTGTTGATGATTTGTGTTACCCCCAAGAAAGATTTAGTTAGGGAGATGAGATCTTTTACTTCCTCCTAGCCAAATGTGGGGGCAGATGTTTGGTCTTATTTCTCCTCCGGAGTGCAGATCCATAAGAGAAGTCATTGTTAGAAGAATGTGTGACCTACATTGGTCACTTGGCAGGAATGAAGGATACCGACTTGTGAGGTTGCATTCTGGGTAAGGGCAATAGAGGTGAGACTTTGAGAAGTCTCAAAGGGAGGAATATATAGTATATTTTTATATATCAAACATAGAAAAGGTACTTATGTAGAATAGTCTGGCCATTATGTAATCCAGGAAAAAGAATAGGAGGCTGTTAGGCCTAAGTGCTTATGCTGTGACGTGCACTCAGCTGTGACAAACACAATGGTACAAAGCAGAGAAAGCATTCCTCAAGCACTGGATGGCACAGCCAGCAGTCAAGTTATTACGCTTAAACTACTCTATTATGTTTACATAAAATGTATACTTTCATAATAAATGAATTTAAAAGTTCTTTTTATAAAAATAGACTGACTGCCAGAATGCCACCATTAAAAAGAAGCTGGAGGGTCTGTGAAATAATGGTGGCGGACAGAAAAAGTGGAAAAGCACGACCATTGGCTAAAATGACAAGAGAGGTGTGCTTATGAGGTACTTCATGATAACAGAAGTGTATAAAGATGAAAGTTTGGAATGAGAGAGTCAGATGGACAGCTGGCATCTCAGGTTTTGTTGTTTTGCTCAATAAAGCCTAACCGTTGACATCTGGAACTCCTGACTTCGAGAGTTTTCTTGCATAGAGGGAAAGAGACTTCAATATTAAACGACAGTGGCCGAGTGGTTAAGGCAATAGTTTGCTAATCCACTGTACCCTGCACGTGTGTGTTCGATACCGATCCTCATTGACGCACTCCTTTGGTGTCTGAAAGCAACATGTTGAAAAGATAATGTCAATATTTAAATCAAAGCTAATTCCATCAGAGTTTATGCCTTACCTGCAATCTATTAAAAAAACACCACAAAATAGCCAAAAAAAAAAAAAAAAAAACTAACCAAAACATGATGAGGTGGTTAAGGCGATAGTTTGCTAATAGACACACAGGTAATTACATCAGAAGTTATGCTTTACCTTTAATCTATTCAGAAAAGCTATCTAACTACATCACAAAATAGCAAGAAAATCATCTAAACACGAAGAGGTGGCCGAGTGGTAAAGCGAAAGTTTGCTAATCCATTGTGCTCTGCTCATGTGGGTTTGAAACAAATCCTTGTTGACGCACTCCTTTGGTGTCTGCAAGCCACATGTTGAAAAGATAATGTCAGTATTTAAATCAAAGCTAATTCCATCAGAGTTTATAGCTCACCTCCAATCTTTTCAAGAAAGCTTTCTAACTGCACTACAAAATAGCAAGCCATCTAACTAAAGATGACAAGGTGGCTGAGTGGTTAAGGTGATGAACTGCTAATCCATTGTGCTCGGCATGTGTTGTTTTGAAACCCATCCTCGTCAACATGTTTCCTTGCTGTTTGAAAGGAACATGTTGAAAAGATAATGTCAATATTTAAATCAAAGCTAATTCCATCAGAGTTCATAGCTTAACGCCAATCTTTTCAGGAAAGCTAACTACTCTACAAAAGAGCAAGGAACTTGCTCAAACATGATGAGGTGGCCGAGTGGTTAAGGCGATGGACTGCTAATCCATTGTGCTCTGCACGCGTGGGTTCGAATCCCATCCTCGTCGAGTTTGTGCATTAGCTGTGTCCTTTTCAAGAGAGCTATCTAACTAGACTACAAAATAGCAAGTCATCTTTCTAAAAGAGGCCAATCGGTTTAGGTGATGGACTGCAAATCCGTTGCGCTCCTCTTGTGTGGCTTTGAAATCCATTTTGCGCTGCACGTGTGGTTTTGAAACCCATCCTCCTCAACGTGTTTCCTTGCTGTTTGAAAGGAACATCTTGAAAAGATAATGTCAATATTTTAATCAAAGCTAATTCCATCAGAGTTTATGCATTACCTGCAATCTATTCAGGACAGCTATCTAGCTAGACTACAAAATAGCCAAACATTCATCTAAACATGATGAGGTGGCTGAGTGGTTAAGGCAATGAACTGCTAATCCATCGTGCTCTGAATGTGTTGTTTTGAAACCCATCCTCGTCTACGCGTTTCCTTGCTGTTTGAAAGGAACATGTTGAAAAGATAATGTCAATATTTAAATCAAAGCTGATTCCATCAGAGTTTATGCATTACCTGCAATCTATTCAGGATATCTAAATACAGTCTCTCACAACTGACTTCTCAGCCCTTGAGTGGTCTCCCGAATGTTCTCCATAATGCTACTGATTCGACGTGAGGTACTCAAGTAAATAAATCCATTAAAAAGAGGTCTATAAAATTGCCACTAGGGACCTCCTATGACATCTATAATGATACAGACTATGAAGTAGACCCATTATTGGAAAATGAAAGATTACTGGAGAATGCATACCATAATGATTGGATCAAGTGGGCAGAGCATACAGCAAAACAATCAGGAATGTCTAATTGCGTGTTATGTTCACCATCGCCTCTGATCAAGCTTACAGTAGTGCCCAACCAATATGATTATATGCATCGTGCCCAATATTACTCACAAAACTGTGCTAAAAGAAAAAATATCCTTCTGCCCAGCCGAGTGTTTGGCAATCTTAGGGCATCCAGAATTTCAAGAATATTACAGTAAGGAAGTTTGGGGAGATGAATGTAAACGTTTAGACATTCGAATAGATGCGAGAAAAAGAGAAAATCCTTTAAAATATGTCATAAATCCCAGGCTTGAATATGAGTGTTTTAATAAATCCATTGGAGAGGCTAATGTGGGAAAATTTCAAGGCAACTGTGCAACTGGGACAAATATATGATGATCAAGCAAAAGGTTATAATTAACAGAATGATATTGGCAACAGCCACAGTGAAGGACAGTTTTACAGTAATAGAAGCCCCAAGATGTATGGATAAATCTGTGGAAGGATGCCTTGTAGATTGTGAAAACCAAACTTTGGTCTCTCCTGTGATAAAAACATATGAGGAACAAACAGTAGCAATAGCAGACTACTTTTGGATTTGTGCAGGAAAACGATTGTGGGCTATATTAAACAAAGGGTGGAAAGGAATATGTACCAGAGTAAGGCTAGTGCAAGAAATAACGATGTTAACATGGGACCCAAAGAAATCTGAAACTCCAAAAGGATCAAGAGAGATTGCACATAAAGAATATAGAGCAAAGAGAGCATACCAGCCAGACCCTAATGTATATTTAGATGCAATTGGTCAACCGAGAGGAATACCACATAAAATTAAAGCTAGAGATGAAGTCAAATCAGGCTTTGAGTCTATATTTGTATGGATACCAGTTAATAAGAATACAGAATGGATTAATTACATTTATTACAATCAGCAAAGATTCATTAATTACACTGATGAAGCATTGAAGGCCTTAGGAGAACAGCTAGATGCTACATGCAAACTTACACGGCAAAATAGACTAAATTGGCTGTTGGCGGAAAAAGGAGGTGTGTGTGTGTGTGTGTGTGTGTGTGTGTGTGTGTGTGTGTGTGTGTAATGTTTGGAGCTGACTGTTGCACTTATATCCCAAATAATACAGCTCCTGATGGATCATTTACTGAAGCAGTGAAGAAGCTGAAAGGTCTAAGGGAAGAGGTGGCTGAATATGCAGCAAGAGACCAACATATTGGAAACTGGTTTGACAAGCTATTTGGATCCTGGAAAGAATGGCTTAAAAAAGTGAGAATAATAATAGCTGTAGCTATTGTTATTTTTGTGTTGTTGTTTTGTTGTGTTGTGCCTCTCTTCAGATCAATGCTGGCCAGTGCTGCAGCCAAACAGATGATCAATGTGTCTGTAAAGCCATCTGGAATTGACATTGGGGCCACCGTGTGTCCCATAGGTCCTGGACTGGATGAACTGGACGAAATAATGTAAAACTTGGTAGGGAAAAAAAAGTGGTAGGGAAGGGGAGCCTTTTATTTTTGACTCTTTATTTTCAAATTTGTATTGTTTTTGGATAGCAAAGGAGTCAGCATACTCATTGTATTTTCTTTTATGCAAAATTAGGTAGTACTTTAGAATGGATAGAGTAGGCAGGAAGATAGAGGGTGTAATGTTTATTATTTTGGCATATGCCCTTTCCTGAAGTTATTATTTCTTTTAAAACGATGTTTGTTGTTTAATAAAGTAAATGAAAGGGGACGATGAAGGTATGTATGGAGCAGGTCATTATCTGTGTCATGAGGTAACGCAACCAAGTTAAAAGGGAAGGATAAGAATTATCTGTACTTTTTGAATATTTTAAAAGTATCATTTATTGTTTGAATCATTTCTGAAGGTACTATTAACCAAGTAAATTGCTGTTGAATGAAATATAGTATGCATGTTTAAACTTTGAAAAACACTGGAATTACCACTGGAGGGCCAGAGGATAAAACATCACAAAATGAAGAAAGGATCGACGAGCACCTCAGTGCTTAGCAGCAAGGGCAAGACTCAACTGGTGGTTTAAAAACCCGCTGTCTGCTCCACCACCACCAGATAGCACTCAAGGCTACCGGAAATGTCTGTGAGTTCCTCTGGCACCGTGGGACATATCATATGCTGAGTAAACTGCTGATATTATTTAATCACTGAAGTATGTTAACCTACTGAAATAAGTCATATCACTGATGTACTCTACATAATGCAAGGCTAAATCTGCACACACAGGCTTTTATACAGGAAGTCGATTTGTTGATGATTTGTGTTACCCCCAAGAAAGATTTAGTTAGGGAGATGAGATCTTCTACTTCCTCCTAGCCAAATGTGGGGGCAGATGTTTGGTCTTATTTCTCCTCCGGAGTGCAGATCCATAAGAGAAGTCATTGTTAGAAGAATGTGTGACCTACATTGGTCACTTGGCAGGAATGAAGGATACCGACTTGTGAGGTTGCATTCTGGGTAAGGGCAATAGAGGTGAGACTTTGAGAAGTCTCAAAGGGAGGAATATATAGTATATTTTTATATATCAAACATAGAAAAGGTACTTATGTAGAATAGTCTGGGCATTATGTAATCCAGGAAAAAGAATAGGAGGCTGTTAGGCCTAAGTGCTTATGCTGTGACGTGCACTCAGCTGTGACAAACACAATGGTACAAAGCAGAGAAAGCATTCCTCAAGCACTGGATGGCACAGCCAGCAGTCAAGTTATTACACTTAAACTACTCTATTATGTTTACATAAAATGTATACTTTCATAATAAATGAATTTAAAAGTTCTTTTTATAAAAATAGACTGACTGCCAGAATGCCACCATTAAAAAGAAGCTGGAGGGTCTGTGAAATAATGGTGGCGGACAGAAAAAGTGGAAAAGCACGACCATTGGCTAAAATGACAAGAGAGGTGTGCTTATGAGGTACTTCATGATAACAGAAGTGTATAAAGATGAAAGTTTGGAATGAGAGAGTCAGATGGACAGCTGGCATCTCAGGTTTTGTTGTTTTGCTCAATAAAGCCTAACCGTTGACATCTGGAACTCCTGACTTCGAGAGTTTTCTTGCATAGAGGGAAAGAGACTTCAATATTAAACGACAGTGGCCGAGTGGTTAAGGCAATAGTTTGCTAATCCACTGTACCCTGCACGTGTGTGTTCGATACCGATCCTCATTGACGCACTCCTTTGGTGTCTGAAAGCAACATGTTGAAAAGATAATGTCAATATTTAAATCAAAGCTAATTCCATCAGAGTTTATGCCTTACCTGCAATCTATTAAATAAACACCACAAAATAGCCAAAAAAAAAAAAAAAAAACTAACCAAAACATGATGAGGTGGTTAAGGCGATAGTTTGCTAATAGACACACAGGTAATTACATCAGAAGTTATGCTTTACCTTTAATCTATTCAGAAAAGCTATCTAACTACATCACAAAATAGCAAGAAAATCATCTAAACACGAAGAGGTGGCCGAGTGGTAAAGCGAAAGTTTGCTAATCCATTGTGCTCTGCTCATGTGGGTTTGAAACAAATCCTTGTTGACGCACTCCTTTGGTGTCTGCAAGCCACATGTTGAAAAGATAATGTCAGTATTTAAATCAAAGCTAATTCCATCAGAGTTTATAGCTCACCTCCAATCTTTTCAAGAAAGCTTTCTAACTGCACTACAAAATAGCAAGCCATCTAACTAAAGATGACAAGGTGGCTGAGTGGTTAAGGTGATGAACTGCTAATCCATTGTGCTCGGCATGTGTTGTTTTGAAACCCATCCTCGTCAACATGTTTCCTTGCTGTTTGAAAGGAACATGTTGAAAAGATAATGTCAATATTTAAATCAAAGCTAATTCCATCAGAGTTCATAGCTTAACGCCAATCTTTTCAGGAAAGCTAACTACTCTACAAAAGAGCAAGGAACTTGCTCAAACATGATGAGGTGGCCGAGTGGTTAAGGCGATGGACTGCTAATCCATTGTGCTCTGCACGCGTGGGTTCGAATCCCATCCTCGTCGAGTTTGTGCATTAGCTGTGTCCTTTTCAAGAGAGCTATCTAACTAGACTACAAAATAGCAAGTCATCTTTCTAAAAGAGGCCAATCGGTTTAGGTGATGGACTGCAAATCCGTTGCGCTCCTCTTGTGTGGCTTTGAAATCCATTTTGCGCTGCACGTGTGGTTTTGAAACCCATCCTCCTCAACGTGTTTCCTTGCTGTTTGAAAGGAACATCTTGAAAAGATAATGTCAATATTTTAATCAAAGCTAATTCCATCAGAGTTTATGCATTACCTGCAATCTATTCAGGAAAGCTATCTAGCTAGACTACAAAATAGCCAAACATTCATCTAAACATGATGAGGTGGCTGAGTGGTTAAGGCAATGAACTGCTAATCCATCGTGCTCTGAATGTGTTGTTTTGAAACCCATCCTCGTCTACGCGTTTCCTTGCTGTTTGAAAGGAACATGTTGAAAAGATAATGTCAATATTTAAATCAAAGCTGATTCCATCAGAGTTTATGCATTACCTGCAATCTATTCAGGATATCTAAATACAGTCTCTCACAACTGACTTCTCAGCCCTTGAGTGGTCTCCCGAATGTTCTCCATAATGCTACTGATTCGACGTGAGGTACTCAAGTAAATAAATCCATTAAAAAGAGGTCTATAAAATTGCCACTAGGGACCTCCTATGACATCTATAATGATACAGACTATGAAGTAGACCCATTATTGGAAAATGAAAGATTACTGGAGAATGCATACCATAATGATTGGATCAAGTGGGCAGAGCATACAGCAAAACAATCAGGAATGTCTAATTGCGTGTTATGTTCACCATCGCCTCTGATCAAGCTTACAGTAGTGCCCAACCAATATGATTATATGCATCGTGCCCAATATTACTCACAAAACTGTGCTAAAAGAAAAAATATCCTTCTGCCCAGCCGAGTGTTTGGCAATCTTAGGGCATCCAGAATTTCAAGAATATTACAGTAAGGAAGTTTGGGGAGATGAATGTAAACGTTTAGACATTCGAATAGATGCGAGAAAAAGAGAAAATCCTTTAAAATATGTCATAAATCCCAGGCTTGAATATGAGTGTTTTAATAAATCCATTGGAGAGGCTAATGTGGGAAAATTTCAAGGCAACTGTGCAACTGGGACAAATATATGATGATCAAGCAAAAGGTTATAATTAACAGAATGATATTGGCAACAGCCACAGTGAAGGACAGTTTTACAGTAATAGAAGCCCCAAGATGTATGGATAAATCTGTGGAAGGATGCCTTGTAGATTGTGAAAACCAAACTTTGGTCTCTCCTGTGATAAAAACATATGAGGAACAAACAGTAGCAATAGCAGACTACTTTTGGATTTGTGCAGGAAAACGATTGTGGGCTATATTAAACAAAGGGTGGAAAGGAATATGTACCAGAGTAAGGCTAGTGCAAGAAATAACGATGTTAACATGGGACCCAAAGAAATCTGAAACTCCAAAAGGATCAAGAGAGATTGCACATAAAGAATATAGAGCAAAGAGAGCATACCAGCCAGACCCTAATGTATATTTAGATGCAATTGGTCAACCGAGAGGAATACCACATAAAATTAAAGCTAGAGATGAAGTCAAATCAGGCTTTGAGTCTATATTTGTATGGATACCAGTTAATAAGAATACAGAATGGATTAATTACATTTATTACAATCAGCAAAGATTCATTAATTACACTGATGAAGCATTGAAGGCCTTAGGAGAACAGCTAGATGCTACATGCAAACTTACACGGCAAAATAGACTAAATTGGCTGTTGGCGGAAAAAGGAGGTGTGTGTGTGTGTGTGTGTGTGTGTGTGTGTGTGTGTGTGTGTGTGTAATGTTTGGAGCTGACTGTTGCACTTATATCCCAAATAATACAGCTCCTGATGGATCATTTACTGAAGCAGTGAAGAAGCTGAAAGGTCTAAGGGAAGAGGTGGCTGAATATGCAGCAAGAGACCAACATATTGGAAACTGGTTTGACAAGCTATTTGGATCCTGGAAAGAATGGCTTAAAAAAGTGAGAATAATAATAGCTGTAGCTATTGTTATTTTTGTGTTGTTGTTTTGTTGTGTTGTGCCTCTCTTCAGATCAATGCTGGCCAGTGCTGCAGCCAAACAGATGATCAATGTGTCTGTAAAGCCATCTGGAATTGACATTGGGGCCACCGTGTGTCCCATAGGTCCTGGACTGGATGAACTGGACGAAATAATGTAAAACTTGGTAGGGAAAAAAAAGTGGTAGGGAAGGGGAGCCTTTTATTTTTGACTCTTTATTTTCAAATTTGTATTGTTTTTGGATAGCAAAGGAGTCAGCATACTCATTGTATTTTCTTTTATGCAAAATTAGGTAGTACTTTAGAATGGATAGAGTAGGCAGGAAGATAGAGGGTGTAATGTTTATTATTTTGGCATATGCCCTTTCCTGAAGTTATTATTTCTTTTAAAACGATGTTTGTTGTTTAATAAAGTAAATGAAAGGGGACGATGAAGGTATGTATGGAGCAGGTCATTATCTGTGTCATGAGGTAACGCAACCAAGTTAAAAGGGAAGGATAAGAATTATCTGTACTTTTTGAATATTTTAAAAGTATCATTTATTGTTTGAATCATTTCTGAAGGTACTATTAACCAAGTAAATTGCTGTTGAATGAAATATAGTATGCATGTTTAAACTTTGAAAAACACTGGAATTACCACTGGAGGGCCAGAGGATAAAACATCACAAAATGAAGAAAGGATCGACGAGCACCTCAGTGCTTAGCAGCAAGGGCAAGACTCAACTGGTGGTTTAAAAACCCGCTGTCTGCTCCACCACCACCAGATAGCACTCAAGGCTACCGGAAATGTCTGTGAGTTCCTCTGGCACCGTGGGACATATCATATGCTGAGTAAACTGCTGATATTATTTAATCACTGAAGTATGTTAACCTACTGAAATAAGTCATATCACTGATGTACTCTACATAATGCAAGGCTAAATCTGCACACACAGGCTTTTATACAGGAAGTCGATTTGTTGATGATTTGTGTTACCCCCAAGAAAGATTTAGTTAGGGAGATGAGATCTTTTACTTCCTCCTAGCCAAATGTGGGGGCAGATGTTTGGTCTTATTTCTCCTCCGGAGTGCAGATCCATAAGAGAAGTCATTGTTAGAAGAATGTGTGACCTACATTGGTCACTTGGCAGGAATGAAGGATACCGACTTGTGAGGTTGCATTCTGGGTAAGGGCAATAGAGGTGAGACTTTGAGAAGTCTCAAAGGGAGGAATATATAGTATATTTTTATATATCAAACATAGAAAAGGTACTTATGTAGAATAGTCTGGCCATTATGTAATCCAGGAAAAAGAATAGGAGGCTGTTAGGCCTAAGTGCTTATGCTGTGACGTGCACTCAGCTGTGACAAACACAATGGTACAAAGCAGAGAAAGCATTCCTCAAGCACTGGATGGCACAGCCAGCAGTCAAGTTATTACACTTAAACTACTCTATTATGTTTACATAAAATGTATACTTTCATAATAAATGAATTTAAAAGTTCTTTTTATAAAAATAGACTGACTGCCAGAATGCCACCATTAAAAAGAAGCTGGAGGGTCTGTGAAATAATGGTGGCGGACAGAAAAAGTGGAAAAGCACGACCATTGGCTAAAATGACAAGAGAGGTGTGCTTATGAGGTACTTCATGATAACAGAAGTGTATAAAGATGAAAGTTTGGAATGAGAGAGTCAGATGGACAGCTGGCATCTCAGGTTTTGTTGTTTTGCTCAATAAAGCCTAACCGTTGACATCTGGAACTCCTGACTTCGAGAGTTTTCTTGCATAGAGGGAAAGAGACTTCAATATTAAACGACAGTGGCCGAGTGGTTAAGGCAATAGTTTGCTAATCCACTGTACCCTGCACGTGTGTGTTCGATACCGATCCTCATTGACGCACTCCTTTGGTGTCTGAAAGCAACATGTTGAAAAGATAATGTCAGTATTTAAATCAAAGCTAATTCCATCAGAGTTTATAGCTCACCTCCAATCTTTTCAAGAAAGCTTTCTAACTGCACTACAAAATAGCAAGCCATCTAACTAAAGATGACAAGGTGGCTGAGTGGTTAAGGTGATGAACTGCTAATCCATTGTGCTCGGCATGTGTTGTTTTGAAACCCATCCTCGTCAACATGTTTCCTTGCTGTTTGAAAGGAACATGTTGAAAAGATAATGTCAATATTTAAATCAAAGCTAATTCCATCAGAGTTCATAGCTTAACGCCAATCTTTTCAGGAAAGCTAACTACTCTACAAAAGAGCAAGGAACTTGCTCAAACATGATGAGGTGGCCGAGTGGTTAAGGCGATGGACTGCTAATCCATTGTGCTCTGCACGCGTGGGTTTGAATCCCATCCTCGTCGAGTTTGTGCATTAGCTGTGTCCTTTTCAAGAGAGCTATCTAACTAGACTACAAAATAGCAAGTCATCTTTCTAAAAGAGGCCAATCGGTTTAGGTGATGGACTGCAAATCCGTTGCGCTCCTCTTGTGTGGCTTTGAAATCCATTTTGCGCTGCACGTGTGGTTTTGAAACCCATCCTCCTCAACGTGTTTCCTTGCTGTTTGAAAGGAACATCTTGAAAAGATAATGTCAATATTTTAATCAAAGCTAATTCCATCAGAGTTTATGCATTACCTGCAATCTATTCAGGAAAGCTATCTAGCTAGACTACAAAATAGCCAAACATTCATCTAAACATGATGAGGTGGCTGAGTGGTTAAGGCAATGAACTGCTAATCCATCGTGCTCTGAATGTGTTGTTTTGAAACCCATCCTCGTCTACGCGTTTCCTTGCTGTTTGAAAGGAACATGTTGAAAAGATAATGTCAATATTTAAATCAAAGCTGATTCCATCAGAGTTTATGCATTACCTGTAATCTATTCAGGATATCTAAATACAGTCTCTCACAACTGACTTCTCAGCCCTTGAGTGGTCTCCCGAATGTTCTCCATAATGCTACTGATTCGACGTGAGGTACTCAAGTAAATAAATCCATTAAAAAGAGGTCTATAAAATTGCCACTAGGGACCTCCTATGACATCTATAATGATACAGACTATGAAGTAGACCCATTATTGGAAAATGAAAGATTACTGGAGAATGCATACCATAATGATTGGATCAAGTGGGCAGAGCATACAGCAAAACAATCAGGAATGTCTAATTGCGTGTTATGTTCACCATCGCCTCTGATCAAGCTTACAGTAGTGCCCAACCAATATGATTATATGCATCGTGCCCAATATTACTCACAAAACTGTGCTAAAAGAAAAAATATCCTTCTGCCCAGCCGAGTGTTTGGCAATCTTAGGGCATCCAGAATTTCAAGAATATTACAGTAAGGAAGTTTGGGGAGATGAATGTAAACGTTTAGACATTCGAATAGATGCGAGAAAAAGAGAAAATCCTTTAAAATATGTCATAAATCCCAGGCTTGAATATGAGTGTTTTAATAAATCCATTGGAGAGGCTAATGTGGGAAAATTTCAAGGCAACTGTGCAACTGGGACAAATATATGATGATCAAGCAAAAGGTTATAATTAACAGAATGATATTGGCAACAGCCACAGTGAAGGACAGTTTTACAGTAATAGAAGCCCCAAGATGTATGGATAAATCTGTGGAAGGATGCCTTGTAGATTGTGAAAACCAAACTTTGGTCTCTCCTGTGATAAAAACATATGAGGAACAAACAGTAGCAATAGCAGACTACTTTTGGATTTGTGCAGGAAAACGATTGTGGGCTATATTAAACAAAGGGTGGAAAGGAATATGTACCAGAGTAAGGCTAGTGCAAGAAATAACGATGTTAACATGGGACCCAAAGAAATCTGAAACTCCAAAAGGATCAAGAGAGATTGCACATAAAGAATATAGAGCAAAGAGAGCATACCAGCCAGACCCTAATGTATATTTAGATGCAATTGGTCAACCGAGAGGAATACCACATAAAATTAAAGCTAGAGATGAAGTCAAATCAGGCTTTGAGTCTATATTTGTATGGATACCAGTTAATAAGAATACAGAATGGATTAATTACATTTATTACAATCAGCAAAGATTCATTAATTACACTGATGAAGCATTGAAGGCCTTAGGAGAACAGCTAGATGCTACATGCAAACTTACACGGCAAAATAGACTAAATTGGCTGTTGGCGGAAAAAGGAGGTGTGTGTGTGTGTGTGTGTGTGTGTGTGTGTGTGTGTGTGTGTGTGTAATGTTTGGAGCTGACTGTTGCACTTATATCCCAAATAATACAGCTCCTGATGGATCATTTACTGAAGCAGTGAAGAAGCTGAAAGGTCTAAGGGAAGAGGTGGCTGAATATGCAGCAAGAGACCAACATATTGGAAACTGGTTTGACAAGCTATTTGGATCCTGGAAAGAATGGCTTAAAAAAGTGAGAATAATAATAGCTGTAGCTATTGTTATTTTTGTGTTGTTGTTTTGTTGTGTTGTGCCTCTCTTCAGATCAATGCTGGCCAGTGCTGCAGCCAAACAGATGATCAATGTGTCTGTAAAGCCATCTGGAATTGACATTGGGGCCACCGTGTGTCCCATAGGTCCTGGACTGGATGAACTGGACGAAATAATGTAAAACTTGGTAGGGAAAAAAAGTGGTAGGGAAGGGGAGCCTTTTATTTTTGACTCTTTATTTTCAAATTTGTATTGTTTTTGGATAGCAAAGGAGTCAGCATACTCATTGTATTTTCTTTTATGCAAAATTAGGTAGTACTTTAGAATGGATAGAGTAGGCAGGAAGATAGAGGGTGTAATGTTTATTATTTTGGCATATGCCCTTTCCTGAAGTTATTATTTCTTTTAAAACGATGTTTGTTGTTTAATAAAGTAAATGAAAGGGGACGATGAAGGTATGTATGGAGCAGGTCATTATCTGTGTCATGAGGTAACGCAACCAAGTTAAAAGGGAAGGATAAGAATTATCTGTACTTTTTGAATATTTTAAAAGTATCATTTATTGTTTGAATCATTTCTGAAGGTACTATTAACCAAGTAAATTGCTGTTGAATGAAATATAGTATGCATGTTTAAACTTTGAAAAACACTGGAATTACCACTGGAGGGCCAGAGGATAAAACATCACAAAATGAAGAAAGGATCGACGAGCACCTCAGTGCTTAGCAGCAAGGGCAAGACTCAACTGGTGGTTTAAAAACCCGCTGTCTGCTCCACCACCACCAGATAGCACTCAAGGCTACCGGAAATGTCTGTGAGTTCCTCTGGCACCGTGGGACATATCATATGCTGAGTAAACTGCTGATATTATTTAATCACTGAAGTATGTTAACCTACTGAAATAAGTCATATCACTGATGTACTCTACATAATGCAAGGCTAAATCTGCACACACAGGCTTTTATACAGGAAGTCGATTTGTTGATGATTTGTGTTACCCCCAAGAAAGATTTAGTTAGGGAGATGAGATCTTTTACTTCCTCCTAGCCAAATGTGGGGGCAGATGTTTGGTCTTATTTCTCCTCCGGAGTGCAGATCCATAAGAGAAGTCATTGTTAGAAGAATGTGTGACCTACATTGGTCACTTGGCAGGAATGAAGGATACCGACTTGTGAGGTTGCATTCTGGGTAAGGGCAATAGAGGTGAGACTTTGAGAAGTCTCAAAGGGAGGAATATATAGTATATTTTTATATATCAAACATAGAAAAGGTACTTATGTAGAATAGTCTGGGCATTATGTAATCCAGGAAAAAGAATAGGAGGCTGTTAGGCCTAAGTGCTTATGCTGTGACGTGCACTCAGCTGTGACAAACACAATGGTACAAAGCAGAGAAAGCATTCCTCAAGCACTGGATGGCACAGCCAGCAGTCAAGTTATTACACTTAAACTACTCTATTATGTTTACATAAAATGTATACTTTCATAATAAATGAATTTAAAAGTTCTTTTTATAAAAATAGACTGACTGCCAGAATGCCACCATTAAAAAGAAGCTGGAGGGTCTGTGAAATAATGGTGGCGGACAGAAAAAGTGGAAAAGCACGACCATTGGCTAAAATGACAAGAGAGGTGTGCTTATGAGGTACTTCATGATAACAGAAGTGTATAAAGATGAAAGTTTGGAATGAGAGAGTCAGATGGACAGCTGGCATCTCAGGTTTTGTTGTTTTGCTCAATAAAGCCTAACCGTTGACATCTGGAACTCCTGACTTCGAGAGTTTTCTTGCATAGAGGGAAAGAGACTTCAATATTAAACGACAGTGGCCGAGTGGTTAAGGCAATAGTTTGCTAATCCACTGTACCCTGCACGTGTGTGTTCGATACCGATCCTCATTGACGCACTCCTTTGGTGTCTGAAAGCAACATGTTGAAAAGATAATGTCAATATTTAAATCAAAGCTAATTCCATCAGAGTTTATGCCTTACCTGCAATCTATTAAAAAAACACCACAAAATAGCCAAAAAAAAAAAAAAAAAACTAACCAAAACATGATGAGGTGGTTAAGGCGATAGTTTGCTAATAGACACACAGGTAATTACATCAGAAGTTATGCTTTACCTTTAATCTATTCAGAAAAGCTATCTAACTACATCACAAAATAGCAAGAAAATCATCTAAACACGAAGAGGTGGCCGAGTGGTAAAGCGAAAGTTTGCTAATCCATTGTGCTCTGCTCATGTGGGTTTGAAACAAATCCTTGTTGACGCACTCCTTTGGTGTCTGCAAGCCACATGTTGAAAAGATAATGTCAGTATTTAAATCAAAGCTAATTCCATCAGAGTTTATAGCTCACCTCCAATCTTTTCAAGAAAGCTTTCTAACTGCACTACAAAATAGCAAGCCATCTAACTAAAGATGACAAGGTGGCTGAGTGGTTAAGGTGATGAACTGCTAATCCATTGTGCTCGGCATGTGTTGTTTTGAAACCCATCCTCGTCAACATGTTTCCTTGCTGTTTGAAAGGAACATGTTGAAAAGATAATGTCAATATTTAAATCAAAGCTAATTCCATCAGAGTTCATAGCTTAACGCCAATCTTTTCAGGAAAGCTAACTACTCTACAAAAGAGCAAGGAACTTGCTCAAACATGATGAGGTGGCCGAGTGGTTAAGGCGATGGACTGCTAATCCATTGTGGACTGCTAATCCATTGTGCTCTGCACGCGTGGGTTCGAATCCCATCCTCGTCGAGTTTGTGCATTAGCTGTGTCCTTTTCAAGAGAGCTATCTAACTAGACTACAAAATAGCAAGTCATCTTTCTAAAAGAGGCCAATCGGTTTAGGTGATGGACTGCAAATCCGTTGCGCTCCTCTTGTGTGGCTTTGAAATCCATTTTGCGCTGCACGTGTGGTTTTGAAACCCATCCTCCTCAACGTGTTTCCTTGCTGTTTGAAAGGAACATCTTGAAAAGATAATGTCAATATTTTAATCAAAGCTAATTCCATCAGAGTTTATGCATTACCTGCAATCTATTCAGGAAAGCTATCTAGCTAGACTACAAAATAGCCAAACATTCATCTAAACATGATGAGGTGGCTGAGTGGTTAAGGCAATGAACTGCTAATCCATCGTGCTCTGAATGTGTTGTTTTGAAACCCATCCTCGTCTACGCGTTTCCTTGCTGTTTGAAAGGAACATGTTGAAAAGATAATGTCAATATTTAAATCAAAGCTGATTCCATCAGAGTTTATGCATTACCTGTAATCTATTCAGGATATCTAAATACAGTCTCTCACAACTGACTTCTCAGCCCTTGAGTGGTCTCCCGAATGTTCTCCATAATGCTACTGATTCGACGTGAGGTACTCAAGTAAATAAATCCATTAAAAAGAGGTCTATAAAATTGCCACTAGGGACCTCCTATGACATCTATAATGATACAGACTATGAAGTAGACCCATTATTGGAAAATGAAAGATTACTGGAGAATGCATACCATAATGATTGGATCAAGTGGGCAGAGCATACAGCAAAACAATCAGGAATGTCTAATTGCGTGTTATGTTCACCATCGCCTCTGATCAAGCTTACAGTAGTGCCCAACCAATATGATTATATGCATCGTGCCCAATATTACTCACAAAACTGTGCTAAAAGAAAAAATATCCTTCTGCCCAGCCGAGTGTTTGGCAATCTTAGGGCATCCAGAATTTCAAGAATATTACAGTAAGGAAGTTTGGGGAGATGAATGTAAACGTTTAGACATTCGAATAGATGCGAGAAAAAGAGAAAATCCTTTAAAATATGTCATAAATCCCAGGCTTGAATATGAGTGTTTTAATAAATCCATTGGAGAGGCTAATGTGGGAAAATTTCAAGGCAACTGTGCAACTGGGACAAATATATGATGATCAAGCAAAAGGTTATAATTAACAGAATGATATTGGCAACAGCCACAGTGAAGGACAGTTTTACAGTAATAGAAGCCCCAAGATGTATGGATAAATCTGTGGAAGGATGCCTTGTAGATTGTGAAAACCAAACTTTGGTCTCTCCTGTGATAAAAACATATGAGGAACAAACAGTAGCAATAGCAGACTACTTTTGGATTTGTGCAGGAAAACGATTGTGGGCTATATTAAACAAAGGGTGGAAAGGAATATGTACCAGAGTAAGGCTAGTGCAAGAAATAACGATGTTAACATGGGACCCAAAGAAATCTGAAACTCCAAAAGGATCAAGAGAGATTGCACATAAAGAATATAGAGCAAAGAGAGCATACCAGCCAGACCCTAATGTATATTTAGATGCAATTGGTCAACCGAGAGGAATACCACATAAAATTAAAGCTAGAGATGAAGTCAAATCAGGCTTTGAGTCTATATTTGTATGGATACCAGTTAATAAGAATACAGAATGGATTAATTACATTTATTACAATCAGCAAAGATTCATTAATTACACTGATGAAGCATTGAAGGCCTTAGGAGAACAGCTAGATGCTACATGCAAACTTACACGGCAAAATAGACTAAATTGGCTGTTGGCGGAAAAAGGAGGTGTGTGTGTGTGTGTGTGTGTGTGTGTGTGTGTGTGTGTGTGTGTGTGTAATGTTTGGAGCTGACTGTTGCACTTATATCCCAAATAATACAGCTCCTGATGGATCATTTACTGAAGCAGTGAAGAAGCTGAAAGGTCTAAGGGAAGAGGTGGCTGAATATGCAGCAAGAGACCAACATATTGGAAACTGGTTTGACAAGCTATTTGGATCCTGGAAAGAATGGCTTAAAAAAGTGAGAATAATAATAGCTGTAGCTATTGTTATTTTTGTGTTGTTGTTTTGTTGTGTTGTGCCTCTCTTCAGATCAATGCTGGCCAGTGCTGCAGCCAAACAGATGATCAATGTGTCTGTAAAGCCATCTGGAATTGACATTGGGGCCACCGTGTGTCCCATAGGTCCTGGACTGGATGAACTGGACGAAATAATGTAAAACTTGGTAGGGAAAAAAAAGTGGTAGGGAAGGGGAGCCTTTTATTTTTGACTCTTTATTTTCAAATTTGTATTGTTTTTGGATAGCAAAGGAGTCAGCATACTCATTGTATTTTCTTTTATGCAAAATTAGGTAGTACTTTAGAATGGATAGAGTAGGCAGGAAGATAGAGGGTGTAATGTTTATTATTTTGGCATATGCCCTTTCCTGAAGTTATTATTTCTTTTAAAACGATGTTTGTTGTTTAATAAAGTAAATGAAAGGGGACGATGAAGGTATGTATGGAGCAGGTCATTATCTGTGTCATGAGGTAACGCAACCAAGTTAAAAGGGAAGGATAAGAATTATCTGTACTTTTTGAATATTTTAAAAGTATCATTTATTGTTTGAATCATTTCTGAAGGTACTATTAACCAAGTAAATTGCTGTTGAATGAAATATAGTATGCATGTTTAAACTTTGAAAAACACTGGAATTACCACTGGAGGGCCAGAGGATAAAACATCACAAAATGAAGAAAGGATCGACGAGCACCTCAGTGCTTAGCAGCAAGGGCAAGACTCAACTGGTGGTTTAAAAACCCGCTGTCTGCTCCACCACCACCAGATAGCACTCAAGGCTACCGGAAATGTCTGTGAGTTCCTCTGGCACCGTGGGACATATCATATGCTGAGTAAACTGCTGATATTATTTAATCACTGAAGTATGTTAACCTACTGAAATAAGTCATATCACTGATGTACTCTACATAATGCAAGGCTAAATCTGCACACACAGGCTTTTATACAGGAAGTCGATTTGTTGATGATTTGTGTTACCCCCAAGAAAGATTTAGTTAGGGAGATGAGATCTTTTACTTCCTCCTAGCCAAATGTGGGGGCAGATGTTTGGTCTTATTTCTCCTCCGGAGTGCAGATCCATAAGAGAAGTCATTGTTAGAAGAATGTGTGACCTACATTGGTCACTTGGCAGGAATGAAGGATACCGACTTGTGAGGTTGCATTCTGGGTAAGGGCAATAGAGGTGAGACTTTGAGAAGTCTCAAAGGGAGGAATATATAGTATATTTTTATATATCAAACATAGAAAAGGTACTTATGTAGAATAGTCTGGCCATTATGTAATCCAGGAAAAAGAATAGGAGGCTGTTAGGCCTAAGTGCTTATGCTGTGACGTGCACTCAGCTGTGACAAACACAATGGTACAAAGCAGAGAAAGCATTCCTCAAGCACTGGATGGCACAGCCAGCAGTCAAGTTATTACACTTAAACTACTCTATTATGTTTACATAAAATGTATACTTTCATAATAAATGAATTTAAAAGTTCTTTTTATAAAAATAGACTGACTGCCAGAATGCCACCATTAAAAAGAAGCTGGAGGGTCTGTGAAATAATGGTGGCGGACAGAAAAAGTGGAAAAGCACGACCATTGGCTAAAATGACAAGAGAGGTGTGCTTATGAGGTACTTCATGATAACAGAAGTGTATAAAGATGAAAGTTTGGAATGAGAGAGTCAGATGGACAGCTGGCATCTCAGGTTTTGTTGTTTTGCTCAATAAAGCCTAACCGTTGACATCTGGAACTCCTGACTTCGAGAGTTTTCTTGCATAGAGGGAAAGAGACTTCAATATTAAACGACAGTGGCCGAGTGGTTAAGGCAATAGTTTGTTAATCCACTGTACCCTGCACGTGTGTGTTCGATACCAATCCTCATTGACGCACTCCTTTGGTGTCTGAAAGCAACATGTTGAAAAGATAATGTCAATATTTAAATCAAAGCTAATTCCATCAGAGTTTATGCCTTACCTGCAATCTATTAAAAAAACACCACAAAATAGCCAAAAAAAAAAAAAAAAAAAACTAACCAAAACATGATGAGGTGGTTAAGGCGATAGTTTGCTAATAGACACACAGGTAATTACATCAGAAGTTATGCTTTACCTTTAATCTATTCAGAAAAGCTATCTAACTACATCACAAAATAGCAAGAAAATCATCTAAACACGAAGAGGTGGCCGAGTGGTAAAGCGAAAGTTTGCTAATCCATTGTGCTCTGCTCATGTGGGTTTGAAACAAATCCTTGTTGACGCACTCCTTTGGTGTCTGCAAGCCACATGTTGAAAAGATAATGTCAGTATTTAAATCAAAGCTAATTCCATCAGAGTTTATAGCTCACCTCCAATCTTTTCAAGAAAGCTTTCTAACTGCACTACAAAATAGCAAGCCATCTAGCTAAAGATGACAAGGTGGCTGAGTGGTTAAGGTGATGAACTGCTACTCCATTGTGCTCGGCATGTGTTGTTTTGAAACCCATCCTCGTCAACATGTTTCCTTGCTGTTTGAAAGGAACATGTTGAAAAGATAATGTCAATATTTAAATCAAAGCTAATTCCATCAGAGTTCATAGCTTAACGCCAATCTTTTCAGGAAAGCTAACTACTCTACAAAAGAGCAAGGAACTTGCTCAAACATGATGAGGTGGCCGAGTGGTTAAGGCGATGGACTGCTAATCCATTGTGGACTGCTAATCCATTGTGCTCTGCACGCGTGGGTTCGAATCCCATCCTCGTCGAGTTTGTGCATTAGCTGTGTCCTTTTCAAGAGAGCTATCTAACTAGACTAAAAAATAGCAAGTCATCTTTCTAAAAGAGGCCAATCGGTTTAGGTGATGGACTGCAAATCTGTTGCGCTCCTCTTGTGTGGCTTTGAAATCCATTTTGCGCTGCACGTGTGGTTTTGAAACCCATCCTCCTCAACGTGTTTCCTTGCTGTTTGAAAGGAACATCTTGAAAAGATAATGTCAATATTTTAATCAAAGCTAATTCCATCAGAGTTTATGCATTACCTGCAATCTATTCAGGAAAGCTATCTAGCTAGACTACAAAATAGCCAAACATTCATCTAAACTGGCTGAGTGGTTAAGGCAATGAACTGCTAATCCATCGTGCTCTGAATGTGTTGTTTTGAAACCCATCCTCGTCTACGCGTTTCCTTGCTGTTTGAAAGGAACATGTTGAAAAGATAATGTCAATATTTAAATCAAAGCTGATTCCATCAGAGTTTATGCATTACCTGTAATCTATTCAGGATATCTAAATACAGTCTCTCACAACTGACTTCTCAGCCCTTGAGTGGTCTCCCGAATGTTCTCCATAATGCTACTGATTCGACGTGAGGTACTCAAGTAAATAAATCCATTAAAAAGAGGTCTATAAAATTGCCACTAGGGACCTCCTATGACATCTATAATGATACAGACTATGAAGTAGACCCATTATTGGAAAATGAAAGATTACTGGAGAATGCATACCATAATGATTGGATCAAGTGGGCAGAGCATACAGCAAAACAATCAGGAATGTCTAATTGCGTGTTATGTTCACCATCGCCTCTGATCAAGCTTACAGTAGTGCCCAACCAATATGATTATATGCATCGTGCCCAATATTACTCACAAAACTGTGCTAAAAGAAAAAATATCCTTCTGCCCAGCCGAGTGTTTGGCAATCTTAGGGCATCCAGAATTTCAAGAATATTACAGTAAGGAAGTTTGGGGAGATGAATGTAAACGTTTAGACATTCGAATAGATGCGAGAAAAAGAGAAAATCCTTTAAAATATGTCATAAATCCCAGGCTTGAATATGAGTGTTTTAATAAATCCATTGGAGAGGCTAATGTGGGAAAATTTCAAGGCAACTGTGCAACTGGGACAAATATATGATGATCAAGCAAAAGGTTATAATTAACAGAATGATATTGGCAACAGCCACAGTGAAGGACAGTTTTACAGTAATAGAAGCCCCAAGATGTATGGATAAATCTGTGGAAGGATGCCTTGTAGATTGTGAAAACCAAACTTTGGTCTCTCCTGTGATAAAAACATATGAGGAACAAACAGTAGCAATAGCAGACTACTTTTGGATTTGTGCAGGAAAACGATTGTGGGCTATATTAAACAAAGGGTGGAAAGGAATATGTACCAGAGTAAGGCTAGTGCAAGAAATAACGATGTTAACATGGGACCCAAAGAAATCTGAAACTCCAAAAGGATCAAGAGAGATTGCACATAAAGAATATAGAGCAAAGAGAGCATACCAGCCAGACCCTAATGTATATTTAGATGCAATTGGTCAACCGAGAGGAATACCACATAAAATTAAAGCTAGAGATGAAGTCAAATCAGGCTTTGAGTCTATATTTGTATGGATACCAGTTAATAAGAATACAGAATGGATTAATTACATTTATTACAATCAGCAAAGATTCATTAATTACACTGATGAAGCATTGAAGGCCTTAGGAGAACAGCTAGATGCTACATGCAAACTTACACGGCAAAATAGACTAAATTGGCTGTTGGCGGAAAAAGGAGGTGTGTGTGTGTGTGTGTGTGTGTGTGTGTGTGTGTGTGTGTGTAATGTTTGGAGCTGACTGTTGCACTTATATCCCAAATAATACAGCTCCTGATGGATCATTTACTGAAGCAGTGAAGAAGCTGAAAGGTCTAAGGGAAGAGGTGGCTGAATATGCAGCAAGAGACCAACATATTGGAAACTGGTTTGACAAGCTATTTGGATCCTGGAAAGAATGGCTTAAAAAAGTGAGAATAATAATAGCTGTAGCTATTGTTATTTTTGTGTTGTTGTTTTGTTGTGTTGTGCCTCTCTTCAGATCAATGCTGGCCAGTGCTGCAGCCAAACAGATGATCAATGTGTCTGTAAAGCCATCTGGAATTGACATTGGGGCCACCGTGTGTCCCATAGGTCCTGGACTGGATGAACTGGACGAAATAATGTAAAACTTGGTAGGGAAAAAAAAGTGGTAGGGAAGGGGAGCCTTTTATTTTTGACTCTTTATTTTCAAATTTGTATTGTTTTTGGATAGCAAAGGAGTCAGCATACTCATTGTATTTTCTTTTATGCAAAATTAGGTAGTACTTTAGAATGGATAGAGTAGGCAGGAAGATAGAGGGTGTAATGTTTATTATTTTGGCATATGCCCTTTCCTGAAGTTATTATTTCTTTTAAAACGATGTTTGTTGTTTAATAAAGTAAATGAAAGGGGACGATGAAGGTATGTATGGAGCAGGTCATTATCTGTGTCATGAGGTAACGCAACCAAGTTAAAAGGGAAGGATAAGAATTATCTGTACTTTTTGAATATTTTAAAAGTATCATTTATTGTTTGAATCATTTCTGAAGGTACTATTAACCAAGTAAATTGCTGTTGAATGAAATATAGTATGCATGTTTAAACTTTGAAAAACACTGGAATTACCACTGGAGGGCCAGAGGATAAAACATCACAAAATGAAGAAAGGATCGACGAGCACCTCAGTGCTTAGCAGCAAGGGCAAGACTCAACTGGTGGTTTAAAAACCCGCTGTCTGCTCCACCACCACCAGATAGCACTCAAGGCTACCGGAAATGTCTGTGAGTTCCTCTGGCACCGTGGGACATATCATATGCTGAGTAAACTGCTGATATTATTTAATCACTGAAGTATGTTAACCTACTGAAATAAGTCATATCACTGATGTACTCTACATAATGCAAGGCTAAATCTGCACACACAGGCTTTTATACAGGAAGTCGATTTGTTGATGATTTGTGTTACCCCCAAGAAAGATTTAGTTAGGGAGATGAGATCTTCTACTTCCTCCTAGCCAAATGTGGGGGCAGATGTTTGGTCTTATTTCTCCTCCGGAGTGCAGATCCATAAGAGAAGTCATTGTTAGAAGAATGTGTGACCTACATTGGTCACTTGGCAGGAATGAAGGATACCGACTTGTGAGGTTGCATTCTGGGTAAGGGCAATAGAGGTGAGACTTTGAGAAGTCTCAAAGGGAGGAATATATAGTATATTTTTATATATCAAACATAGAAAAGGTACTTATGTAGAATAGTCTGGGCATTATGTAATCCAGGAAAAAGAATAGGAGGCTGTTAGGCCTAAGTGCTTATGCTGTGACGTGCACTCAGCTGTGACAAACACAATGGTACAAAGCAGAGAAAGCATTCCTCAAGCACTGGATGGCACAGCCAGCAGTCAAGTTATTACACTTAAACTACTCTATTATGTTTACATAAAATGTATACTTTCATAATAAATGAATTTAAAAGTTCTTTTTATAAAAATAGACTGACTGCCAGAATGCCACCATTAAAAAGAAGCTGGAGGGTCTGTGAAATAATGGTGGCGGACAGAAAAAGTGGAAAAGCACGACCATTGGCTAAAATGACAAGAGAGGTGTGCTTATGAGGTACTTCATGATAACAGAAGTGTATAAAGATGAAAGTTTGGAATGAGAGAGTCAGATGGACAGCTGGCATCTCAGGTTTTGTTGTTTAGCTCAATAAAGCCTAACCGTTGACATCTGGAACTCCTGACTTCGAGAGTTTTCTTGCATAGAGGGAAAGAGACTTCAATATTAAACGACAGTGGCCGAGTGGTTAAGGCAATAGTTTGCTAATCCACTGTACCCTGCACGTGTGTGTTCGATACCGATCCTCATTGACGCACTCCTTTGGTGTCTGAAAGCAACATGTTGAAAAGATAATGTCAATATTTAAATCAAAGCTAATTCCATCAGAGTTTATGCCTTACCTGCAATCTATTAAAAAAACACCACAAAATAGCCAAAAAAAAAAAAAAAAAAACTAACCAAAACATGATGAGGTGGTTAAGGCGATAGTTTGCTAATAGACACACAGGTAATTACATCAGAAGTTATGCTTTACCTTTAATCTATTCAGAAAAGCTATCTAACTACATCACAAAATAGCAAGAAAATCATCTAAACACGAAGAGGTGGCCGAGTGGTAAAGCGAAAGTTTGCTAATCCATTGTGCTCTGCTCATGTGGGTTTGAAACAAATCCTTGTTGACGCACTCCTTTGGTGTCTGCAAGCCACATGTTGAAAAGATAATGTCAGTATTTAAATCAAAGCTAATTCCATCAGAGTTTATAGCTCACCTCCAATCTTTTCAAGAAAGCTTTCTAACTGCACTACAAAATAGCAAGCCATCTAACTAAAGATGACAAGGTGGCTGAGTGGTTAAGGTGATGAACTGCTAATCCATTGTGCTCGGCATGTGTTGTTTTGAAACCCATCCTCGTCAACATGTTTCCTTGCTGTTTGAAAGGAACATGTTGAAAAGATAATGTCAATATTTAAATCAAAGCTAATTCCATCAGAGTTCATAGCTTAACGCCAATCTTTTCAGGAAAGCTAACTACTCTACAAAAGAGCAAGGAACTTGCTCGAACATGATGAGGTGGCCGAGTGGTTAAGGCGATGGACTGCTAATCCATTGTGCTCTGCACGCGTGGGTTCGAATCCCATCCTCGTCGAGTTTGTGCATTAGCTGTGTCCTTTTCAAGAGAGCTATCTAACTAGACTACAAAATAGCAAGTCATCTTTCTAAAAGAGGCCAATCGGTTTAGGTGATGGACTGCAAATCTGTTGCGCTCCTCTTGTGTGGCTTTGAAATCCATTTTGCGCTGCACGTGTGGTTTTGAAACCCATCCTCCTCAACGTGTTTCCTTGCTGTTTGAAAGGAACATCTTGAAAAGATAATGTCAATATTTTAATCAAAGCTAATTCCATCAGAGTTTATGCATTACCTGCAATCTATTCAGGAAAGCTATCTAGCTAGACTACAAAATAGCCAAACATTCATCTAAACATGATGAGGTGGCTGAGTGGTTAAGGCAATGAACTGCTAATCCATCGTGCTCTGAATGTGTTGTTTTGAAACCCATCCTCGTCTACGCGTTTCCTTGCTGTTTGAAAGGAACATGTTGAAAAGATAATGTCAATATTTAAATCAAAGCTGATTCCATCAGAGTTTATGCATTACCTGCAATCTATTCAGGATATCTAAATACAGTCTCTCACAACTGACTTCTCAGCCCTTGAGTGGTCTCCCGAATGTTCTCCATAATGCTACTGATTCGACGTGAGGTACTCAAGTAAATAAATCCATTAAAAAGAGGTCTATAAAATTGCCACTAGGGACCTCCTATGACATCTATAATGATACAGACTATGAAGTAGACCCATTATTGGAAAATGAAAGATTACTGGAGAATGCATACCATAATGATTGGATCAAGTGGGCAGAGCATACAGCAAAACAATCAGGAATGTCTAATTGCGTGTTATGTTCACCATCGCCTCTGATCAAGCTTACAGTAGTGCCCAACCAATATGATTATATGCATCGTGCCCAATATTACTCACAAAACTGTGCTAAAAGAAAAAATATCCTTCTGCCCAGCCGAGTGTTTGGCAATCTTAGGGCATCCAGAATTTCAAGAATATTACAGTAAGGAAGTTTGGGGAGATGAATGTAAACGTTTAGACATTCGAATAGATGCGAGAAAAAGAGAAAATCCTTTAAAATATGTCATAAATCCCAGGCTTGAATATGAGTGTTTTAATAAATCCATTGGAGAGGCTAATGTGGGAAAATTTCAAGGCAACTGTGCAACTGGGACAAATATATGATGATCAAGCAAAAGGTTATAATTAACAGAATGATATTGGCAACAGCCACAGTGAAGGACAGTTTTACAGTAATAGAAGCCCCAAGATGTATGGATAAATCTGTGGAAGGATGCCTTGTAGATTGTGAAAACCAAACTTTGGTCTCTCCTGTGATAAAAACATATGAGGAACAAACAGTAGCAATAGCAGACTACTTTTGGATTTGTGCAGGAAAACGATTGTGGGCTATATTAAACAAAGGGTGGAAAGGAATATGTACCAGAGTAAGGCTAGTGCAAGAAATAACGATGTTAACATGGGACCCAAAGAAATCTGAAACTCCAAAAGGATCAAGAGAGATTGCACATAAAGAATATAGAGCAAAGAGAGCATACCAGCCAGACCCTAATGTATATTTAGATGCAATTGGTCAACCGAGAGGAATACCACATAAAATTAAAGCTAGAGATGAAGTCAAATCAGGCTTTGAGTCTATATTTGTATGGATACCAGTTAATAAGAATACAGAATGGATTAATTACATTTATTACAATCAGCAAAGATTCATTAATTACACTGATGAAGCATTGAAGGCCTTAGGAGAACAGCTAGATGCTACATGCAAACTTACACGGCAAAATAGACTAAATTGGCTGTTGGCGGAAAAAGGAGGTGTGTGTGTGTGTGTGTGTGTGTGTGTGTGTGTGTGTGTGTGTGTGTAATGTTTGGAGCTGACTGTTGCACTTATATCCCAAATAATACAGCTCCTGATGGATCATTTACTGAAGCAGTGAAGAAGCTGAAAGGTCTAAGGGAAGAGGTGGCTGAATATGCAGCAAGAGACCAACATATTGGAAACTGGTTTGACAAGCTATTTGGATCCTGGAAAGAATGGCTTAAAAAAGTGAGAATAATAATAGCTGTAGCTATTGTTATTTTTGTGTTGTTGTTTTGTTGTGTTGTGCCTCTCTTCAGATCAATGCTGGCCAGTGCTGCAGCCAAACAGATGATCAATGTGTCTGTAAAGCCATCTGGAATTGACATTGGGGCCACCGTGTGTCCCATAGGTCCTGGACTGGATGAACTGGACGAAATAATGTAAAACTTGGTAGGGAAAAAAAGTGGTAGGGAAGGGGAGCCTTTTATTTTTGACTCTTTATTTTCAAATTTGTATTGTTTTTGGATAGCAAAGGAGTCAGCATACTCATTGTATTTTCTTTTATGCAAAATTAGGTAGTACTTTAGAATGGATAGAGTAGGCAGGAAGATAGAGGGTGTAATGTTTATTATTTTGGCATATGCCCTTTCCTGAAGTTATTATTTCTTTTAAAACGATGTTTGTTGTTTAATAAAGTAAATGAAAGGGGACGATGAAGGTATGTATGGAGCAGGTCATTATCTGTGTCATGAGGTAACGCAACCAAGTTAAAAGGGAAGGATAAGAATTATCTGTACTTTTTGAATATTTTAAAAGTATCATTTATTGTTTGAATCATTTCTGAAGGTACTATTAACCAAGTAAATTGCTGTTGAATGAAATATAGTATGCATGTTTAAACTTTAAAAAACACTGGAATTACCACTGGAGGGCCAGAGGATAAAACATCACAAAATGAAGAAAGGATCGACGAGCACCTCAGTGCTTAGCAGCAAGGGCAAGACTCAACTGGTGGTTTAAAAACCCGCTGTCTGCTCCACCACCACCAGATAGCACTCAAGGCTACCGGAAATGTCTGTGAGTTCCTCTGGCACCGTGGGACATATCATATGCTGAGTAAACTGCTGATATTATTTAATCACTGAAGTATGTTAACCTACTGAAATAAGTCATATCACTGATGTACTCTACATAATGCAAGGCTAAATCTGCACACACAGGCTTTTATACAGGAAGTCGATTTGTTGATGATTTGTGTTACCCCCAAGAAAGATTTAGTTAGGGAGATGAGATCTTCTACTTCCTCCTAGCCAAATGTGGGGGCAGATGTTTGGTCTTATTTCTCCTCCGGAGTGCAGATCCATAAGAGAAGTCATTGTTAGAAGAATGTGTGACCTACATTGGTCACTTGGCAGGAATGAAGGATACCGACTTGTGAGGTTGCATTCTGGGTAAGGGCAATAGAGGTGAGACTTTGAGAAGTCTCAAAGGGAGGAATATATAGTATATTTTTATATATCAAACATAGAAAAGGTACTTATGTAGAATAGTCTGGGCATTATGTAATCCAGGAAAAAGAATAGGAGGCTGTTAGGCCTAAGTGCTTATGCTGTGACGTGCACTCAGCTGTGACAAACACAATGGTACAAAGCAGAGAAAGCATTCCTCAAGCACTGGATGGCACAGCCAGCAGTCAAGTTATTACACTTAAACTACTCTATTATGTTTACATAAAATGTATACTTTCATAATAAATGAATTTAAAAGTTCTTTTTATAAAAATAGACTGACTGCCAGAATGCCACCATTAAAAAGAAGCTGGAGGGTCTGTGAAATAATGGTGGCGGACAGAAAAAGTGGAAAAGCACGACCATTGGCTAAAATGACAAGAGAGGTGTGCTTATGAGGTACTTCATGATAACAGAAGTGTATAAAGATGAAAGTTTGGAATGAGAGAGTCAGATGGACAGCTGGCATCTCAGGTTTTGTTGTTTTGCTCAATAAAGCCTAACCGTTGACATCTGGAACTCCTGACTTCGAGAGTTTTCTTGCATAGAGGGAAAGAGACTTCAATATTAAACGACAGTGGCCGAGTGGTTAAGGCAATAGTTTGCTAATCCACTGTACCCTGCACGTGTGTGTTCGATACCGATCCTCATTGACGCACTCCTTTGGTGTCTGAAAGCAACATGTTGAAAAGATAATGTCAATATTTAAATCAAAGCTAATTCCATCAGAGTTTATGCCTTACCTGCAATCTATTAAAAAAACACCACAAAATAGCCAAAAAAAAAAAAAAAAAACTAACCAAAACATGATGAGGTGGTTAAGGCGATAGTTTGCTAATAGACACACAGGTAATTACATCAGAAGTTATGCTTTACCTTTAATCTATTCAGAAAAGCTATCTAACTACATCACAAAATAGCAAGAAAATCATCTAAACACGAAGAGGTGGCCGAGTGGTAAAGCGAAAGTTTGCTAATCCATTGTGCTCTGCTCATGTGGGTTTGAAACAAATCCTTGTTGACGCACTCCTTTGGTGTCTGCAAGCCACATGTTGAAAAGATAATGTCAGTATTTAAATCAAAGCTAATTCCATCAGAGTTTATAGCTCACCTCCAATCTTTTCAAGAAAGCTTTCTAACTGCACTACAAAATAGCAAGCCGTCTAACTAAAGATGACAAGGTGGCTGAGTGGTTAAGGTGATGAACTGCTAATCCATTGTGCTCGGCATGTGTTGTTTTGAAACCCATCCTCGTCAACATGTTTCCTTGCTGTTTGAAAGGAACATGTTGAAAAGATAATGTCAATATTTAAATCAAAGCTAATTCCATCAGAGTTCATAGCTTAACGCCAATCTTTTCAGGAAAGCTAACTACTCTACAAAAGAGCAAGGAACTTGCTCGAACATGATGAGGTGGCCGAGTGGTTAAGGCGATGGACTGCTAATCCATTGTGCTCTGCACGCGTGGGTTCGAATCCCATCCTCGTCGAGTTTGTGCATTAGCTGTGTCCTTTTCAAGAGAGCTATCTAACTAGACTACAAAATAGCAAGTCATCTTTCTAAAAGAGGCCAATCGGTTTAGGTGATGGACTGCAAATCCGTTGCGCTCCTCTTGTGTGGCTTTGAAATCCATTTTGCGCTGCACGTGTGGTTTTGAAACCCATCCTCCTCAACGTGTTTCCTTGCTGTTTGAAAGGAACATCTTGAAAAGATAATGTCAATATTTTAATCAAAGCTAATTCCATCAGAGTTTATGCATTACCTGCAATCTATTCAGGACAGCTATCTAGCTAGACTACAAAATAGCCAAACATTCATCTAAACATGATGAGGTGGCTGAGTGGTTAAGGCAATGAACTGCTAATCCATCGTGCTCTGAATGTGTTGTTTTGAAACCCATCCTCGTCTACGCGTTTCCTTGCTGTTTGAAAGGAACATGTTGAAAAGATAATGTCAATATTTAAATCAAAGCTGATTCCATCAGAGTTTATGCATTACCTGCAATCTATTCAGGATATCTAAATACAGTCTCTCACAACTGACTTCTCAGCCCTTGAGTGGTCTCCCGAATGTTCTCCATAATGCTACTGATTCGACGTGAGGTACTCAAGTAAATAAATCCATTAAAAAGAGGTCTATAAAATTGCCACTAGGGACCTCCTATGACATCTATAATGATACAGACTATGAAGTAGACCCATTATTGGAAAATGAAAGATTACTGGAGAATGCATACCATAATGATTGGATCAAGTGGGCAGAGCATACAGCAAAACAATCAGGAATGTCTAATTGCGTGTTATGTTCACCATCGCCTCTGATCAAGCTTACAGTAGTGCCCAACCAATATGATTATATGCATCGTGCCCAATATTACTCACAAAACTGTGCTAAAAGAAAAAATATCCTTCTGCCCAGCCGAGTGTTTGGCAATCTTAGGGCATCCAGAATTTCAAGAATATTACAGTAAGGAAGTTTGGGGAGATGAATGTAAACGTTTAGACATTCGAATAGATGCGAGAAAAAGAGAAAATCCTTTAAAATATGTCATAAATCCCAGGCTTGAATATGAGTGTTTTAATAAATCCATTGGAGAGGCTAATGTGGGAAAATTTCAAGGCAACTGTGCAACTGGGACAAATATATGATGATCAAGCAAAAGGTTATAATTAACAGAATGATACTGGCAACAGCCACAGTGAAGGACAGTTTTACAGTAATAGAAGCCCCAAGATGTATGGATAAATCTGTGGAAGGATGCCTTGTAGATTGTGAAAACCAAACTTTGGTCTCTCCTGTGATAAAAACATATGAGGAACAAACAGTAGCAATAGCAGACTACTTTTGGATTTGTGCAGGAAAACGATTGTGGGCTATATTAAACAAAGGGTGGAAAGGAATATGTACCAGAGTAAGGCTAGTGCAAGAAATAACGATGTTAACATGGGACCCAAAGAAATCTGAAACTCCAAAAGGATCAAGAGAGATTGCACATAAAGAATATAGAGCAAAGAGAGCATACCAGCCAGACCCTAATGTATATTTAGATGCAATTGGTCAACCGAGAGGAATACCACATAAAATTAAAGCTAGAGATGAAGTCAAATCAGGCTTTGAGTCTATATTTGTATGGATACCAGTTAATAAGAATACAGAATGGATTAATTACATTTATTACAATCAGCAAAGATTCATTAATTACACTGATGAAGCATTGAAGGCCTTAGGAGAACAGCTAGATGCTACATGCAAACTTACACGGCAAAATAGACTAAATTGGCTGTTGGCGGAAAAAGGAGGTGTGTGTGTGTGTGTGTGTGTGTGTGTGTGTGTGTGTGTGTGTGTGTGTAATGTTTGGAGCTGACTGTTGCACTTATATCCCAAATAATACAGCTCCTGATGGATCATTTACTGAAGCAGTGAAGAAGCTGAAAGGTCTAAGGGAAGAGGTGGCTGAATATGCAGCAAGAGACCAACATATTGGAAACTGGTTTGACAAGCTATTTGGATCCTGGAAAGAATGGCTTAAAAAAGTGAGAATAATAATAGCTGTAGCTATTGTTATTTTTGTGTTGTTGTTTTGTTGTGTTGTGCCTCTCTTCAGATCAATGCTGGCCAGTGCTGCAGCCAAACAGATGATCAATGTGTCTGTAAAGCCATCTGGAATTGACATTGGGGCCACCGTGTGTCCCATAGGTCCTGGACTGGATGAACTGGACGAAATAATGTAAAACTTGGTAGGGAAAAAAAAGTGGTAGGGAAGGGGAGCCTTTTATTTTTGACTCTTTATTTTCAAATTTGTATTGTTTTTGGATAGCAAAGGAGTCAGCATACTCATTGTATTTTCTTTTATGCAAAATTAGGTAGTACTTTAGAATGGATAGAGTAGGCAGGAAGATAGAGGGTGTAATGTTTATTATTTTGGCATATGCCCTTTCCTGAAGTTATTATTTCTTTTAAAACGATGTTTGTTGTTTAATAAAGTAAATGAAAGGGGACGATGAAGGTATGTATGGAGCAGGTCATTATCTGTGTCATGAGGTAACGCAACCAAGTTAAAAGGGAAGGATAAGAATTATCTGTACTTTTTGAATATTTTAAAAGTATCATTTATTGTTTGAATCATTTCTGAAGGTACTATTAACCAAGTAAATTGCTGTTGAATGAAATATAGTATGCATGTTTAAACTTTAAAAAACACTGGAATTACCACTGGAGGGCCAGAGGATAAAACATCACAAAATGAAGAAAGGATCGACGAGCACCTCAGTGCTTAGCAGCAAGGGCAAGACTCAACTGGTGGTTTAAAAACCCGCTGTCTGCTCCACCACCACCAGATAGCACTCAAGGCTACCGGAAATGTCTGTGAGTTCCTCTGGCACCGTGGGACATATCATATGCTGAGTAAACTGCTGATATTATTTAATCACTGAAGTATGTTAACCTACTGAAATAAGTCATATCACTGATGTACTCTACATAATGCAAGGCTAAATCTGCACACACAGGCTTTTATACAGGAAGTCGATTTGTTGATGATTTGTGTTACCCCCAAGAAAGATTTAGTTAGGGAGATGAGATCTTCTACTTCCTCCTAGCCAAATGTGGGGGCAGATGTTTGGTCTTATTTCTCCTCCGGAGTGCAGATCCATAAGAGAAGTCATTGTTAGAAGAATGTGTGACCTACATTGGTCACTTGGCAGGAATGAAGGATACCGACTTGTGAGGTTGCATTCTGGGTAAGGGCAATAGAGGTGAGACTTTGAGAAGTCTCAAAGGGAGGAATATATAGTATATTTTTATATATCAAACATAGAAAAGGTACTTATGTAGAATAGTCTGGGCATTATGTAATCCAGGAAAAAGAATAGGAGGCTGTTAGGCCTAAGTGCTTATGCTGTGACGTGCACTCAGCTGTGACAAACACAATGGTACAAAGCAGAGAAAGCATTCCTCAAGCACTGGATGGCACAGCCAGCAGTCAAGTTATTACACTTAAACTACTCTATTATGTTTACATAAAATGTATACTTTCATAATAAATGAATTTAAAAGTTCTTTTTATAAAAATAGACTGACTGCCAGAATGCCACCATTAAAAAGAAGCTGGAGGGTCTGTGAAATAATGGTGGCGGACAGAAAAAGTGGAAAAGCACGACCATTGGCTAAAATGACAAGAGAGGTGTGCTTATGAGGTACTTCATGATAACAGAAGTGTATAAAGATGAAAGTTTGGAATGAGAGAGTCAGATGGACAGCTGGCATCTCAGGTTTTGTTGTTTTGCTCAATAAAGCCTAACCGTTGACATCTGGAACTCCTGACTTCGAGAGTTTTCTTGCATAGAGGGAAAGAGACTTCAATATTAAACGACAGTGGCCGAGTGGTTAAGGCAATAGTTTGCTAATCCACTGTACCCTGCACGTGTGTGTTCGATACCGATCCTCATTGACGCACTCCTTTGGTGTCTGAAAGCAACATGTTGAAAAGATAATGTCAATATTTAAATCAAAGCTAATTCCATCAGAGTTTATGCCTTACCTGCAATCTATTAAAAAAACACCACAAAATAGCCAAAAAAAAAAAAAAAAAAACTAACCAAAACATGATGAGGTGGTTAAGGCGATAGTTTGCTAATAGACACACAGGTAATTACATCAGAAGTTATGCTTTACCTTTAATCTATTCAGAAAAGCTATCTAACTACATCACAAAATAGCAAGAAAATCATCTAAACACGAAGAGGTGGCCGAGTGGTAAAGCGAAAGTTTGCTAATCCATTGTGCTCTGCTCATGTGGGTTTGAAACAAATCCTTGTTGACGCACTCCTTTGGTGTCTGCAAGCCACATGTTGAAAAGATAATGTCAGTATTTAAATCAAAGCTAATTCCATCAGAGTTTATAGCTCACCTCCAATCTTTTCAAGAAAGCTTTCTAACTGCACTACAAAATAGCAAGCCGTCTAACTAAAGATGACAAGGTGGCTGAGTGGTTAAGGTGATGAACTGCTAATCCATTGTGCTCGGCATGTGTTGTTTTGAAACCCATCCTCGTCAACATGTTTCCTTGCTGTTTGAAAGGAACATGTTGAAAAGATAATGTCAATATTTAAATCAAAGCTAATTCCATCAGAGTTCATAGCTTAACGCCAATCTTTTCAGGAAAGCTAACTACTCTACAAAAGAGCAAGGAACTTGCTCGAACATGATGAGGTGGCCGAGTGGTTAAGGCGATGGACTGCTAATCCATTGTGCTCTGCACGCGTGGGTTCGAATCCCATCCTCGTCGAGTTTGTGCATTAGCTGTGTCCTTTTCAAGAGAGCTATCTAACTAGACTACAAAATAGCAAGTCATCTTTCTAAAAGAGGCCAATCGGTTTAGGTGATGGACTGCAAATCCGTTGCGCTCCTCTTGTGTGGCTTTGAAATCCATTTTGCGCTGCACGTGTGGTTTTGAAACCCATCCTCCTCAACGTGTTTCCTTGCTGTTTGAAAGGAACATCTTGAAAAGATAATGTCAATATTTTAATCAAAGCTAATTCCATCAGAGTTTATGCATTACCTGCAATCTATTCAGGACAGCTATCTAGCTAGACTACAAAATAGCCAAACATTCATCTAAACATGATGAGGTGGCTGAGTGGTTAAGGCAATGAACTGCTAATCCATCGTGCTCTGAATGTGTTGTTTTGAAACCCATCCTCGTCTACGCGTTTCCTTGCTGTTTGAAAGGAACATGTTGAAAAGATAATGTCAATATTTAAATCAAAGCTGATTCCATCAGAGTTTATGCATTACCTGCAATCTATTCAGGATATCTAAATACAGTCTCTCACAACTGACTTCTCAGCCCTTGAGTGGTCTCCCGAATGTTCTCCATAATGCTACTGATTCGACGTGAGGTACTCAAGTAAATAAATCCATTAAAAAGAGGTCTATAAAATTGCCACTAGGGACCTCCTATGACATCTATAATGATACAGACTATGAAGTAGACCCATTATTGGAAAATGAAAGATTACTGGAGAATGCATACCATAATGATTGGATCAAGTGGGCAGAGCATACAGCAAAACAATCAGGAATGTCTAATTGCGTGTTATGTTCACCATCGCCTCTGATCAAGCTTACAGTAGTGCCCAACCAATATGATTATATGCATCGTGCCCAATATTACTCACAAAACTGTGCTAAAAGAAAAAATATCCTTCTGCCCAGCCGAGTGTTTGGCAATCTTAGGGCATCCAGAATTTCAAGAATATTACAGTAAGGAAGTTTGGGGAGATGAATGTAAACGTTTAGACATTCGAATAGATGCGAGAAAAAGAGAAAATCCTTTAAAATATGTCATAAATCCCAGGCTTGAATATGAGTGTTTTAATAAATCCATTGGAGAGGCTAATGTGGGAAAATTTCAAGGCAACTGTGCAACTGGGACAAATATATGATGATCAAGCAAAAGGTTATAATTAACAGAATGATACTGGCAACAGCCACAGTGAAGGACAGTTTTACAGTAATAGAAGCCCCAAGATGTATGGATAAATCTGTGGAAGGATGCCTTGTAGATTGTGAAAACCAAACTTTGGTCTCTCCTGTGATAAAAACATATGAGGAACAAACAGTAGCAATAGCAGACTACTTTTGGATTTGTGCAGGAAAACGATTGTGGGCTATATTAAACAAAGGGTGGAAAGGAATATGTACCAGAGTAAGGCTAGTGCAAGAAATAACGATGTTAACATGGGACCCAAAGAAATCTGAAACTCCAAAAGGATCAAGAGAGATTGCACATAAAGAATATAGAGCAAAGAGAGCATACCAGCCAGACCCTAATGTATATTTAGATGCAATTGGTCAACCGAGAGGAATACCACATAAAATTAAAGCTAGAGATGAAGTCAAATCAGGCTTTGAGTCTATATTTGTATGGATACCAGTTAATAAGAATACAGAATGGATTAATTACATTTATTACAATCAGCAAAGATTCATTAATTACACTGATGAAGCATTGAAGGCCTTAGGAGAACAGCTAGATGCTACATGCAAACTTACACGGCAAAATAGACTAAATTGGCTGTTGGCGGAAAAAGGAGGTGTGTGTGTGTGTGTGTGTGTGTGTGTGTGTGTGTGTGTAATGTTTGGAGCTGACTGTTGCACTTATATCCCAAATAATACAGCTCCTGATGGATCATTTACTGAAGCAGTGAAGAAGCTGAAAGGTCTAAGGGAAGAGGTGGCTGAATATGCAGCAAGAGACCAACATATTGGAAACTGGTTTGACAAGCTATTTGGATCCTGGAAAGAATGGCTTAAAAAAGTGAGAATAATAATAGCTGTAGCTATTGTTATTTTTGTGTTGTTGTTTTGTTGTGTTGTGCCTCTCTTCAGATCAATGCTGGCCAGTGCTGCAGCCAAACAGATGATCAATGTGTCTGTAAAGCCATCTGGAATTGACATTGGGGCCACCGTGTGTCCCATAGGTCCTGGACTGGATGAACTGGACGAAATAATGTAAAACTTGGTAGGGAAAAAAAGTGGTAGGGAAGGGGAGCCTTTTATTTTTGACTCTTTATTTTCAAATTTGTATTGTTTTTGGATAGCAAAGGAGTCAGCATACTCATTGTATTTTCTTTTATGCAAAATTAGGTAGTACTTTAGAATGGATAGAGTAGGCAGGAAGATAGAGGGTGTAATGTTTATTATTTTGGCATATGCCCTTTCCTGAAGTTATTATTTCTTTTAAAACGATGTTTGTTGTTTAATAAAGTAAATGAAAGGGGACGATGAAGGTATGTATGGAGCAGGTCATTATCTGTGTCATGAGGTAACGCAACCAAGTTAAAAGGGAAGGATAAGAATTATCTGTACTTTTTGAATATTTTAAAAGTATCATTTATTGTTTGAATCATTTCTGAAGGTACTATTAACCAAGTAAATTGCTGTTGAATGAAATATAGTATGCATGTTTAAACTTTAAAAAACACTGGAATTACCACTGGAGGGCCAGAGGATAAAACATCACAAAATGAAGAAAGGATCGACGAGCACCTCAGTGCTTAGCAGCAAGGGCAAGACTCAACTGGTGGTTTAAAAACCCGCTGTCTGCTCCACCACCACCAGATAGCACTCAAGGCTACCGGAAATGTCTGTGAGTTCCTCTGGCACCGTGGGACATATCATATGCTGAGTAAACTGCTGATATTATTTAATCACTGAAGTATGTTAACCTACTGAAATAAGTCATATCACTGATGTACTCTACATAATGCAAGGCTAAATCTGCACACACAGGCTTTTATACAGGAAGTCGATTTGTTGATGATTTGTGTTACCCCCAAGAAAGATTTAGTTAGGGAGATGAGATCTTTTACTTCCTCCTAGCCAAATGTGGGGGCAGATGTTTGGTCTTATTTCTCCTCCGGAGTGCAGATCCATAAGAGAAGTCATTGTTAGAAGAATGTGTGACCTACATTGGTCACTTGGCAGGAATGAAGGATACCGACTTGTGAGGTTGCATTCTGGGTAAGGGCAATAGAGGTGAGACTTTGAGAAGTCTCAAAGGGAGGAATATATAGTATATTTTTATATATCAAACATAGAAAAGGTACTTATGTAGAATAGTCTGGGCATTATGTAATCCAGGAAAAAGAATAGGAGGCTGTTAGGCCTAAGTGCTTATGCTGTGACGTGCACTCAGCTGTGACAAACACAATGGTACAAAGCAGAGAAAGCATTCCTCAAGCACTGGATGGCACAGCCAGCAGTCAAGTTATTACGCTTAAACTACTCTATTATGTTTACATAAAATGTATACTTTCATAATAAATGAATTTAAAAGTTCTTTTTATAAAAATAGACTGACTGCCAGAATGCCACCATTAAAAAGAAGCTGGAGGGTCTGTGAAATAATGGTGGCGGACAGAAAAAGTGGAAAAGCACGACCATTGGCTAAAATGACAAGAGAGGTGTGCTTATGAGGTACTTCATGATAACAGAAGTGTATAAAGATGAAAGTTTGGAATGAGAGAGTCAGATGGACAGCTGGTATCTCAGGTTTTGTTGTTTTGCTCAATAAAGCCTAACCGTTGACATCTGGAACTCCTGACTTCGAGAGTTTTCTTGCATAGAGGGAAAGAGACTTCAATATTAAACGACAGTGGCCGAGTGGTTAAGGCAATAGTTTGTTAATCCACTGTACCCTGCACGTGTGTGTTCGATACCAATCCTCACTGATGCACTCCTTTGGTGTCTGAAAGCAACATGTTGAAAAGATAATGTCAATATTTAAATCAAAGCTAATTCCATCAGAGTTTATGCCTTACCTGCAATCTATTAAAAAAACACCACAAAATAGCCAAAAAAAGCTAACTAAAACATGATGAGGAGGTTAAGGCGATAGTTTGCTAATCCATTGTGCCCTGCATGTGTAGTTTTGAAACCCATTCTCGTCGACACGTTTCCTTGCAGTTTGAAAAGAACATGTTGAAAAGATAATGTTAATATTTAATTAAATCTAAGCTAATTCCATCAGAACTTATGCCCTACCTTCAATCTATTAAGGAAAGCTATCTAACTACACCACAAAATAGCAAGACGACTATCTAAATATGGCTGAGTGGTTAGGGCGGTAGTTTGTTAATCCATTATGGTCTGCATGTGTGTGTTAGATACCAATCCTCATTGACGCACTCCTTTGGTGTCTGAAAGCAACATGTTGAAAAGATAATGTTAATATTTAAAGCAAAGCTAATTCCATCAGAGTTTATGCCTTACCTTAAATCTATTAAAAAAAAAAAAAAAACACCACAAAATATAAAAAAACTAACCAAAACATGATGAGGTGGCTGAGTGGTTAAGGCAAACGTTTGCTAATAGACGCACAGCTAATTACATCAGAAGTTATGCTTTACCTTCAATCTATTCAGAAAAGCTAAATAACTACACCACAAAATAGCAAACAGCTACCCTAAACATGACAAAGTGTTTAAGGGGAAGGACTGTTAATCCATTGTGCTCTGCACTTTTGGGTTTGAATCCCATTCTCATTGATGCACTCCTTCAGTCTCTGATAGTAACCAGTAGAAAAGACTGTAAATATTTTAATCAAAGCTAATTCCATCAGAATTTATACTTTATCTTCAGTCTGTTCAGAAAATCTAAGTACAACACAAAAGAGCTGTAAGATCCGAGGAGCTCGGAAACAGAAGAAGAGTAAGAGAAGTTATACAGAGAGGCCCCCGAAATTCCTCAACGTCATAAATTAAAAACTTGTCCCTGCTGACACCCTGAAGTCTACCAAAACCGGGCCTGAAAAGGCCTGAAAAGAGTCCATAAAAGGGGCTCTATTGAGTGTCAACTGTCTTCCAGAACAAAAGAATGATTTTAACCCTCTCAGCTGAAGGAACAACCTTCCCCCAAAACCCCACTCAGAACTAAACCAGTCATATTCCTTCGATACAACCAATTTGCTACACTTAAAACAATAAACTAATAAGGGAGCACGAGACATTTTCTGTGTTAGTCTGACCATCACATGCTAAAACTAATCCAAGACAGAGAGAATGAACAGACTTTCACTGGATCTGAACTTTTGGAAACTCTCTTTAGCCAGACCAAATCTAGTGTTTTTCTATCATCACCAAAGGCACAAAATGAACTTATCTTGGGTTTCTACAATGCATATACATATATTACAAACTATAACACTATCAAAAGACTCCATTGTATCATCATTCTACACTTCACAATGCACATAACCAAGTTTTATTTGCTAACATGCATCACATAATGCCTAACTGTGGTTAGAATCATAGAATGCAATATTCTGACCTTGTGCATACATGATACTCAATTTTACAAAGTATAATAATGTATATTCAAATGTTAATGTAATTGTATGCTTTACTTTCAATCTATTCAGAAAAGCTATCTAAGTACACCACAAAATAACAAGATACTAAACTAAATATGATGATTTTGCCAAATGGTTAAGGCGATGGACTTCTAATCCATTGTACACTGCAAGCGTGGGTTTGAATCCCATCCTTGTAGAGGTGCTACCGTGTTCTCTTAAAGCAACCTATTGAAAAAATTATGTCTATATTTATGATTAATATTTTTTTAGTGATTCATACATATAACAAGGAAAGCAAAACATACATAAACAGAATCAACATTTAACCCCCACTATTACTCTCCCCAATCCCCACCCCCACCCTGACCCTCAACAAACAACCCTGTGGTCACATATAAGTATATACGAAAAAAATTAAAATATATTATAATAATAATAATAATCACACATTTAAAACTATGCTTCTCTCTCCACTGCCCCTCCCCAAGAGCCCTCCAAAACCGCCAAATAGCTGCCCCCTTTCCCATTGAACGAATCCAATATCTTCTACATGACACTTCCTCGAAAGCCGCCACCCTCCCCATCTCTGTGCATCACTCTTGAAATGAGGGCACTCCAGCTGACTTCCATGCCCTTAAAACAATTTGTCTGCCAATCATAACACTGGATAGGACCCAATTTTTTATGTGCTTATCCCCTATATTGATGACCGCCCCATCACCTAAAATACAGTCTGGGACAAAATGAAATCTGAGTGCCCAATACGTCACACATAAAACTCTGAACGTTTGTACAACTAGAAAATAAACAGTGACATGATTAGATATGGTAACCAAAATAATCCTATAACACGAGAGGAAGGTGTGTGTGTGTGTGTGTGTGAGAGAGAGAGAGAGAGAGAAATGTGCGTGTGTGTGTGTTTAAGTAGGGACATGCACAAAATGGCAGATGTGACTCTCGTGGAGAGTACTTCACGCGAGATTTCCGGCCAGAGAATATGGCCGCGAATGTAGGTGGAGAAAAGCCGGTCAATGGCGTTTGCCAGTTTACCACGTGTCTCTGCTTGTACGAGAACTTAGGGACAAAGCTGAGCTTTATCACCAAGTTATCTACTAGCCAAAAGTGTGTGTGAGTATGTTTGTGAGGGGT
>NC_059391.1:4575000-4592500 GCF_019703515.2 Myxocyprinus asiaticus | reverse complement strand
ACAGACAGACAGAGATAGATAGATAGATAGATAGATAGATAGATAGATAGACAGATAGACAGACAGACATAGATATATAGACAGACAGACAGACAGACAGAGATATATAGATAGATAGACAGACAGACAGACAGAGATAGATAGACAGACAGACAGTTATATAGACAGACAGACAGACAGACAGACAGAGATAGATAGATAGATAGATAGATAGATAGACAGACAGACAGACAGACAGACAGATATATAGACAGACAGACAGAGATAGATAGATAGACAGACAGACAGATAGACATATATAGACAGACAGATTGATAGATAGACAAATAGAGAGACAGACAGACAGAGATAGATAGATATATAGACAGACAGATAGATATATAGACAGACAGACAGAGATAGATATATAGATAGACTGACAGAGATAGATAGACAGACAGACAGACAGAGATAGATAGACAGACAGACAGACAGATATATAGACAGACAGACAGACAGACAGAGATAGATAGATAGATAGATAGACAGACAGACAGACAGACAGACAGACAGACAGACAGATATATAGACAGACAGACAGAGATAGACAGATAGACAGATATATAGACAGACAGATTGATAGATAGATAGACAGATAGAGAGACAGACAGACAGAGATAGATAGATATATAGACAGACAGACAGATAGATATATAGACAGACAGACAGACAGACAGAGATAGATAGATAGACAGACAGAGATAGACAGACATGCAGACAGACAGACAGAGATAGATAGACAGACAGAGATAGATAGATAGATAGATTGACAGACAGACAGACAGACAGGCAGGTGTTACAAAACACTGTACAAGATTTTAGACAAGATAAATCACTGGATGTCAAGGTATTGATTTATGACATTTTGGGGAAAAAATATAGAGTACATTTGATTTTGCTCGATTGAAATCAATGGAGTTTGAAATACGATTTGAAATCCCCTAAAACCCATTTAAGCTGTTAGAACACATTTTAAAAGTGAATCTTCTCTCGTCCTGTAGCGTCTTCTCTTTGGCTGCGGAGATCAAAGCCATCACAGTTTGACTTTTGAGATTTTTAGGAAAGTTGTTTAATTAAATGGAAAAGATGAGCACAAGATGTTCTTTGATGCAGAATCCACGCTATACATTTCATGTGATTTTCCTGCATGATTTCATTGCCACTATTTAAGGATGGCGAGGGGGCAGAAAAAGATAAATGAAACATTGGAGTGTACGTTTAGATTATGACTGATGTGAGATGAGGCCTCTCTCTCTAATGCAATATCTGTGGGGCTGCTGGGAGGTCAGTGCTTCCTCAAGGTGAAGGCTTTTGAGGGGTCATTTCCATCGAGAGTTCAGGCCCCTCCGTCTCCTGGGGTTCATCCAGATGCAACCCACCCACCCCACCGTGCCCATGTGTGCAGTCAGATGGCAAGAGGCAACTGTGATTCAGGGGCAGGGTCGTGCCAAACACCTAGGTACGACTGAGCACCAACAATATGCCATGGTCCAAATCACTGCGATCACATTTTTCCCCTTTCTGATGGTTGATGTGAATATTAACTGAAGCTCCTGACCCGTATCTGCATGATTTCATGCACTGCACTGCTGTCACGTGATTGGCTAATTAGATAATCACATGGATGATTTTTGGTGCCATATGGGCTGATTTGAGTATTTCTGATCCCACAGAAGAGCTACTGTAGCACAAACTGCTGAAAATCTTAATGCTGGCCATGATAGAAAGGTGTCAGAACACACAGTGCATCTCAGCTTGCTGCGTATGGGGCTGCGTAGCCGCAGACCGGTCAGAGTGCCCATGCTGACCCGTGTCCACCACCAAAAGTGCCTACAATGGGTACATGAGCATCAGAACTGGACCATGGAGCAATGGAAGAAGGTGGCCTGGTCTGATTAATCACGTTTTCTTTTAGATCATGTGGACGGCCGGGTGCGTGTGCGTCGTTTACCTGGGGAAGAGATGGCAGCAGGATGCGCTATGGGAAGAAGGCAGGCAGGTGGAAGCAGTTTGATGTTCTGGGCAATGTTCTGCTTGGAAACCTTGGGTTCTGGCATTCATGTGAATGTTACTTTGACACGTACCACCTACCTAAAGATTGTTGCAGACCACGTACACCCCTTCATGGCAACGGTATTCCCTGATGGCAGTGGCCTCGTTCAGCAGGATAATGCGCCCTGCCACACTGCAAAAAATTGTTCAGGAATGGTTTGAGGAACATGACAAAGAGTTCAAGGTGTTGACTTGGCCTCCAAATTCCCCAGATCTCAAACCCGAATGAGCATCTATGGGATGTGCTGGACCAACAAATCCGATTCGTAGAGGCCCCAACTCGCAACTTAAAGGATCTGCTGCTAACGTCTTGGTGCCAGATACCACAGGACACCTTCAGAGGTCTTGTGGAGTCCATGCCTCGACGGGTCAGAGCTGTTTTACACGATATTAGGCAGGTGGTTTTAATGTTGTGGCTGATCGTTGTATGTGTGTATATATATATATATATATATATATATATATATATATATAGGTTATAATTTTTTTTGCCATGACCCTGTGTGCTATGCACTAACTTCTAACATTACTAACTAAATAAATAATAATAATGCTAATAATAATAATAAAATAGCAAACAATTAAGAAACATTCAAGATGTTTCATTTTTTTTTCTTTTTTTTTCTCTCAAATTGAAATCTTTCAAACACACATATTGTAATATTTTTGGGGATTGTTTTAATTGTTATCTACTTTATCACTTTTCATCCTCTTAGTCTTTAGTTACCCCATAACTAGCAAAAGCCAGTTCCTTAAAAAAAATATTCTGGGTTCAGCACAATTTAAGACAACGTAAAATCCATGACAGCGTAATGCTGTAAACCCTAAAACCCTTAAACCACAGTAAAAAGAAGACAATTTAAACGTCTTTACAGCTCAAATAATACATAAGAAGTGCTTTCACAAAATTATGTGAAAATATAATTTGATATTTTCTTACCCCCCCCACCCCCCCCCCCCCCCCCCCCCCCGATTCAGTCACTTTTGATGAACATAAATAATTTGTCTTTTCTATATAATGAAAGCAAGTGGCATAATTGGCATAATAATTCAACACTCAGATCAGATCAGAACTATGTGCTAGTTTGCACCAGTAGGGGGCATGATGGGTTAACTGAAGCCCTCTCAAGACACAATATTGGTCAAAAAATAAACAAATATGACAAATAACAATAAAATAAAATGTAATTATTATTATTATTATGAATTTTTTTTTATTTTATTTTATTTTTTTTAATAAAGTAAACTATCACTGTGAAGGATTGAATCAATGCATTTTATCATAATAGGAAAGTTAATTTTTGGATAGTCTAAAATAAATCTCATGTTTTGAGAGTAAATCACATAATGTAATGTAATGCATAATGTTATGATTGCATGTTATTAAATCTAATTCCATTATATTCTACACTTCTCATTTCTACATTTAAAATTGCAAAAAAAAAAAAAAAAAAAACTTTGTACCAATACAAACACACCAATAGTGGTAATGTAAAAATGACACAATCATAGCACCATGAAACTCCAAGGTTTACATTTAGAAGGAAAATTGTTATACTGTATAATGTTATCTTGTCACATTGGATATATTGTACGGCACATTTAAAATAGCAAAAGGTTTGATTTAGAGATATTTACAAGCAACATTTCTTTGAATTGTTACATATCTTTTTATTACATACTGTATACATTATAAATGTTTTGCACACAAAAAGTTACACACATTATTATCTTTGTATAATGAAGCAATACATTCATCCTAAACTGTGCTCTGGAGCACCAACAACATATTCTAAGCTACACAGCATGTGCCATGGTTTCATATTTGGATGGTCTGTGTTCTTTTCCCTTTAAGTGGTGAGGGTTTGGTTCATGCTATGTAGTTTTAGCTAAAATTATACCTTGTGAAAACCAGCCATCAACCATTGAGGAGAGTTACTACTGTTAGAGATTTTGATGCTTTCTGTTGGAGATAAACTGAAAAAAAAAAATCACATCATATTGAAGATATGAAGACACTTTAGCTTTTCAGGCATGTTCTCAGTAGCTTTAACTGAAGATAATGCACTTGCTCATCCAGATGTTGCTTTGCTGACTCAAAGATGTGTTATAAAGACTTGGACATAAATGGAGAGTTCACCCAAAAATGAAAATTCTGTCATCACAACTTACTGACTTGTATTCCAAACCTGATTGACTTTCTTTTATCCATGGAACACAGTAGAGCTTTATAGAGCTGCTCAAACCAGACTGGTCTTTATAATCATTTTATTATCACTTTTCATTGTATGTTTCTAATGAACTGGAAATGGCTAACCGCCAAATCCAGAAACATACAGAATCCCGTTGATATGTTCTGTCTTTACAAACTTTAGATACATATTGGGTTGAGTGTGTGCCAAATCGATACAGTAACACCAGAACTGATCTGATCATAATAGCAGCCAATAGTCATACAGTACATCTAGAAATGGACACATGATGGCCCATAGATCAGCAATGATGGGAAATCTATTTGTCTTCTCTATTCCTTCGTCTTTATCCATGTCAGTTTTAGCCGAAGCATCTCTATGGCTGTGCTAGTGGACATATTGGGTCTTATTCCCTAACATATACAAATGTCTGCAAATGTATTTATGCAGAAATCATAATCTATCAATAAGTTTTAAGAATAACTTTTTCTCTCTCTCTCTTCTAAATATAGGATGAAAGAACCAACTTAAACCGCACGGACACATAAGTCACTCTTGGTGGAATGTGTTTAGCAGAAATATATAAATAGATTATTGGAAATTGAATAACAGCATGATCCTACAATAAGTCTTACTTGTTGAGTCTTACTGTTTCAGAGTAACACATTTATGCACATTAGAGACTAAGAACACATTTATATGCGTACAGACCTGTTGAAATTTTGCGTAAGCACCTTTTCTCTACAAATACGTAAGAACTCTTGTACGTTATTAATACTGAATGAAAGCCAGTGTCTCTCTGACCTGGTCCAGTACTACAGTCTGCAGTTATTACAATATCACTTTATAAACTGTTTTAAGATGAGTATAAAGCTGATAATATTGTTTAGTGAGCCAATATAATGCAGAAGCAATGCTGAGCACTTTACTACATAGACACACACACACATACTCACACACATTTCATGCGGTCACACACGTGCGACACGCCTTCCCATATTCCTTGTTATTCTAGTTTAGTACAGCAATCAGGCAGCCCTTGCCAATAAAGTTTATTGTACGGTGCTAAGTGTCAATATCCCCTGCACCCATGGTCCAGGGTGGCGGTAATTAAAATGCCACACAGGGAGTGGGGCATGCATGAAAATCTGATGGCAAATTGATTTCAAGTTTATCTTGAAATTTGTCCTCAGCTGGATCCAATACTAAAGACGACTTTTTGTCAAGTGATACAGTGTGAAGCAGGCACTGATGAGTGCATGACGATCCCACACGAATAGAAACATATGCGCTCGTCAAACGCTGTTTGTGCCCTTGCGACATTAGCCGGAATGAAAGAAAGAGCACAAATGTGAATTAGTGAAATGAAGAACAAATGAAACAGGATGAAAAACTATGAAAGAACAGATGAAAACAACAACAATGAAACAAAGGACAAAAGGAATGACATTGGTTTGGGCCCATTCAAAGAACAAAAGACAACAAGAAAAAAAAAGAACGAAAGGAAGAATAATGAAACAGAAGATCGAAAAACAGAATGAAAGAGCCAATGAAAGACCGAACTAAACAGAAAGAAGAACAAAACAAAGAACAAAGTAAAGAAAACGAAACGAAACTACAGCAAAACAAAGAACAAATGAATAAATGAAGGAGAGGAAAATAATAGTAAAAGCAAAAGAAATAAACAATGAAAGAACAGACTAAAACAAAGGACAAACAAACGAAAGAGAATAAAACAAAGAATGAAAGAATAAATGTAACAGAAAAATAAACAAAGATGAATGAAACAAAGAACAAATAAAAGAAAATGAAACAAAGGAAATAACAAAACAAAGAAGAGCAAAAATAAAATAAAATAGAACAGACAAAAACCGAACGAAACAAGGGACAAATGAATGGGACAACAAATCAAAGAAAGACAATAGTTTGTGCCAATTCAACAAAAAACTATGGAACAGAATGAAGAATAAATGACAGCAAGAAAGGGTCAAAGAAAAAGACTGAAAGGAAAGAACAAACAAAAGAAAGAAAGAGCAGAAAATGAAAGAGTGAAAGGGAGATCATACATAAGCGAATGAAACAGAACAAAAGAAAGACCAGACAAGACAGAACAAAGCAAAGAAAGAATGGAAAAAGAATAGTGTGTTCCCTCAACAATAGATTGATTTTCAGCAGTATTCAAAAGATGTGCGATATTTAAGTTTTGATATCCTAACTACGCATTCAAATGGTCCAACATTTGTCCCAGTTTGAGGTTTTCGTTAGACTTTTTTTTTTTTTTTTTGGCATATTTGATGTTTTATTGATATAATAGTAGAGACAGGGCATTAAATGATGGAAAGAGGATGGGCGAGCAAGACTGTTATTAATGAAAACTGGTTTCAAACCTGCAACAGCCAAAGTTTAGTGTGTCGGAAGAATGTGCAAACCACTAGGCCATAGCTCAGACAATGCTGCACTGTGTGTGTGTGTGTGTGTGTGTGTGTGTGTGTGTGTGTGTGTGTGTGTGTGTGTGTGTGTGTGTGTGTGTGTGTGTGTGTGTGTGTGTGTGTGTGTGTGTATGTATGTATGTATGTATGTATGTATGTATGTATATATATATATATATATATATATATGTATATATATGTATATATGTGTGTGTTTGTGGTGTCTCTGATGTGTGGTTAGTTGCATATGGTCTTGTTTTCCCCAGACGTCTATTTTAATGTCTTTCTTTACACTCTCACAGGTAATCCTACTTTTAGTAGCAAACCACTGTGTGCAATATGACAGCTAAGCAGAAAGCGTAATCCCTCTATTCAGGTATTGATAGTTTAGATTGACTCCCACTGGTTTCTTAAAGACTGATGAGACCTTTTACTGCCAAAAAGAGCAGGAAATTACGAAAGAAAGAAAGAGAACAAAATCACAAAACAAACAAATAACGATAAAAGAACGTGAACGAAATGAACAAAAGAACTAATGAAACAAAAAAGAAAAACAACAGAAAAGAAAGAACAAACAAAATATATACAGAAATAGAGAAGGTAAGAAAGAACTACATGAGGGGATACAAACAAAAGAATGAATTAATGCAACAGAAAGAACAACCAAAAGATAGAATGAAGCAGAGAAGGGAAGAAAGAATGAAACAAAGAAAAACAAATGAAAGAAAGAATGAAATGAAATGAAGAACAAAAGACAGAACTGAATGGACGAGTGACAGAATGAAAGAAAGAGTGAAAGGAAAAACAAAATACAGAGGTAACAAAGAAAATGAAATAATGGAAGAACAGATTTTAAAAAACGAAATGAATCAAAGAATGAAAGAATAGACAAAAACAAAATGAAACAAAGGAAAGAAAGATGGAACAAAACAGAGGACGAAACAAAAGACAAAAACTGAAAGAGAGAAAAATAAGGAAAAAAATCTCATATTTCACACGATCTTGAACAGAACGTCAACAACTTAATGAATCTATTAAACTCATTACTCTAACAACACGACTATAGAAATGCACACACATCTCTCTGTCTCTCCATCTTTCTCTTCCTTTTCCAGAGGATGCAGAATTTGTCTCTCTCGCATCCCTCCCCTCTCCTCTGGAGCAATATTCTCCTTCTGTTGCTCTTATTTATGTAAACTTGTTAATAAAAGCGCTTTTTTAGGGAGCAATGAATGGAAATGAAAACATCCTTCCCGCTCGAGCAGCCAAGGCGGCCTTGGCGCGGATGGTTGGCGCGCCTCAATTTAACGTAAAACACAAAACAATTTGAAATTACAATGGGGAGAGATTAAGGGGAGATTAAATCGGAGGGAGAGGCGCTTGATGGCAGGCCGAGATAGTGCATATTCATTATGACAGCATCGGGAGGACGAGGAGGAGGAGGAGAACGGGCTCGGTGGGCGGAAAGCAGATGGCATTGTAATTTAACGGGGATGTTTCCGAACACGGGAACAACTCCACACGTCAGGAGTGAAGGATGCCCGCCGTTTGAAAAGAAATCAATCGCGAAACAGATCGGAGACATCGTGCATACAATAATTGAATATTAGGCGAGGTTGAAGAGGGAGAGTTAGGCGTAGGAATGGCCCAGGATGAGGAGTGGACACTGGATGACCCTGGATGTGGGTCCTGGGACATACAGATTGAATATGTGTTAATGTTTCCATAGAATATCAGTGTCCTATGATTGCTTTACTTCACACTTGGTGTGTGTGTGTGTGTGTGTGTGTGTGTGTGTGTGTGTGAAAGTGTCCAGCCCCGATCCTGCACCGTTAGACAATCAGCTTTGTCTTAGCTTCGTGACATAATCAATAATTACAACTGTTAATCAATTTGATTTTAAATAAGCATCGACCATGTTCGCAAGGTTACCCAGGTCTATTGCTTAACATTAAGGTTAGAAACACTATAAAAAAGCCAAAATAGGAAGAAATCTGTTGGGCTTGAGGGAATTTACTTCCCATTCTATGATAAAATAATTCATAGTCCACATTTTTATCTGATTGCATATCAAATCTTTTTTTTTTTTTTTTTTTTTTTTAAAGCCTTAACTTTTAAAAGATGACTGAAAGTTCATTTCAGGAGGGTAAAAAGTCGTATATTGTCTCATGTGGTCTGTGTGTAAATGTGTTCACCATCACAGACTGCAGATCAGTCTGTGTCAAATTTACCGGTGGGCTCGTGTTTGGGTCTTGGAGCCCCTTGCTGCATTTGTCTCTATTTTCTAATGGTGTTTCAACAGCCTCTTGGTAACAGGTACTTGTTCATTTTAATGGCTGCACGAGCAACCACGCAACTAGAGCAACTTTTTAGAAAGTGTAAAACTGAGTCAGAACGGTAACATGAATCCATCTTTTCAGATGGACACAGGCCCAGAGGGACAGACTTTTCACATTTTCTGCATTTAATTTAGGCAAATTTGCATAATAGGTTTAAACATGTTAAGATGTGTTAGACTGGGCTGAGAGAACTATACTATCATTGGTAGCTGAATGCATTCTTAAATTAGACAACATATTTAATAAACAAAAATAAGGAAGGAAGAAAGGAACAATGAAAGACAGAATGAAAGAAAACAAAACAGATAATATTAAGTAAAGAATGAAACAAATCTAAGAACAAATATAAATGAAAACAAAGAAAAAAAGACAGAAAGCACAAAACAAAGAAAGAAGGAATGAATTAAACAGGACAAAATAAACAGTGAAACAGACAAAACTTGGAACAAAGAAAAAATGAAACAAGGAGTGGAAAACAGATCCAAAGAACAAAAATAAAATTAAAATAAAAAATGACAGAATGCAACAAAAACAAAGAACTAAAAAAAAACAAAAAATAACAGAATGGGTGGGAGGGAGGAATGAATGAAAACAGAACAAAATAAAAGACAGACTGAAAGTCAGAATTAAAGAAACCACAATACAGACAAAACAACGAAATAGTAAATGAAACAAAGGACAAATAAAACTGACAAAACTAATAGAGAAGAAAAATGTAAGCAAAGAAAGAAAGGCGGAATGAAAGACAGCACAAAACTGACGAAACAAAGAATATACAAAGAAAGAAACAGACAAAACTAAGAATGGAGAAAAACTGAAACAAAAAATGAAGACAGAAACTGCAAAATACACAATGAACAAAATGAATTAGTTAAACTAAAGAGAAACAAAACAAAGAATTAATCAGGCAAAACTGACAACATAGTAATATTGAAACAAAGAACAAAAGACAGAATGAAAGTCAGAAACAAATTCAGACAAAACAAAGAAAGAATGAATGAAACAAAGTGAATTTTAGTAAAATGAATAAAACTGACAAAACTACGAGCAAAGACAAATGTAAACAATGGATAGGCAGTATAGGTAGAACAGAAAAGGGAGAACAAACAAAAGCACAGTACAGACGAATACAAAGAACAAACAAAACAGTATAAAACAGACAAAACTAAGAATGGAGAAAAACTGAAACAAAACAAAAAACTAAACCAAAAACAGTGAAAGAAAGTGCAAAATAGACAATGAACTAAAGAAGTAGTGAAACTAAATGAAGAATGTATCAGACAAAACTAACAACCAAGTAATACTGAAACAAAGAACGAAAGACAGAATGAAAGTCACAGTGTAAGAAACCACAAAACTGGTGAATGAAACAAACGACAAATGAAACAAATCAAACTGACAAAACTAAAAGCAAAGAAAAAAGTAAACAAACAACAATAGCACAAAACAGACAAAACAAAGAATGAAACAAAACTGAACAAAGAAAAATGTAAAGAACAAAAGTGAAAGAAAGCACAAGACAGACAAAACGAATGAAACAAAGGAAAAATGAAACAAATGAAAGACAAAAATAATTAAACAGAACGAAAGAAAGTACAAAACAGACAAAATAAAGAACAACTAAAGCAAAACTAAAGCAATAACAAAACAAGCAAAGGAACAAAGATACAACAGAAAACAAAAAAAGAAAACAGAATGAAACAAAGAGAGAAAGAAGAAACGAAAGTATCAAAGCGCTATGTGCAATACAGGACTACACTATCATTGATCGCTGAAAACATTATGCAGTAAGCTAAAATATTTAAGAAACATACATGCATAAAAATATTGAAATCTGTCGAGCTTTTTGTGAAATTCCGCAGGCACAAATTTGTGTGAGCCTGGGCATTGAGCAAAGAATGCTAATATCCCCTGAGAGTGTCTGTCTAGAGTCTTAACTCTATTCTCCTCATAACCTTGAGCAAATCTTTGGACCTCTTCACACAAACACTGTTTTGTTTACGACACTAAAAACAGAGACGGAAAGGAAATTACATCAGAATAAATGACTGTCAAGGGTCAGTGTATGATTATGATATGATTATACTGATGACATGCATAAATCTCCACTGTGTTTATGACATATGTAGTTTTATACAGATTAAGCCTCCATCGAAGCGTCATTGTTTAAGCGTTGTTATTGGCCATGTCTGCTTTGGAGGCTGCCGTGAGAATGCAGTGGAATTTAAATGTTCGTGTTTGTGTCCTTGGGGCGCGCCGACTCCTGACCTGATCTCACTGTTATGAGTGTGAAAGCTAATGAAGAAACATTTTAATTCATTTCAAATCAATGTTTACCGACAAATACCTAAAGCCAATCAAGTGTGCTGTTACAAATATGCAATGTGTTCATACTGATATGTAGCATCATAATAAATCAAATGTAATCATAAAATAAAATACGATAAAATAAATTATGTAATCTAACACATTCAAATTAATCTTAAAATAAAATAAAGAATTGCTGGAGAGCATAAAAGTTTGATTTGTTAATCTTTTTTTGTGAGATTGTAGTTTGCAACGTTCCCATCTACATCACTGGAAATTCATTATGCTTCTCTTTTAATTTTTTTATAATAAACTATTAAATATTGAATGGCTCTAAAGCGTTGTGGGGATTGAGGTGGAGGTGGGGGATTTTATTTTCTGTTTTCATTGATGTAATGTGCTGGAGTGATCTGTGATTGCAGTCAGACTCTTGTATAATTTTAATTTTAATTTTTGTATCATTATTATTGCCAGAAGTTCAAGTTCCTATTCAATTAACACACTGTTGAACCTGGTTATAGTACTTCTATTTACCCATTGTTTGACAGAGTATGTACAACTCTGAATTACAGCATTGTCATGTTAAGATTTTAAAATTATAAACCTTTATACAAATATATGCTTCACTGTTTTGCGTAAGGGAACACATTGCACTGAATGTGTTTACATTAAACCCTTGCCAAAAAATTAAACGATCAAACATTTTTGGCCCTGCTTTCATGCAGACTTCCCAAATCACTCACACTCTAAATAAATTATCGTCTGTTTGTAAAACTTTCTTTCGGATTATCTCACGTATCCCATCCTCAAACCCCTCTCTGGTATTGAAATCCCTGGTGGCTGCACGTTTCCTCCCCATCCTAATCTGTTCATCAGAGCTTTTGGTTAAATCATGATGCATAGTCTGGAGCTGTACAGAGGGGCCCCATTAGTCATAGTGCGGCCCTTCGAAGTATCTGCTTTTTATCCATCTCTTAAATCATTGTGTGCGGCTATTGGCAGCAGGCTGGGCTGCCTCCAAGAGGCCTGATTGAAGTGGCATTGTTTGGGAGACATGAAGTGCTCAATCAATATGCAGTCTTACTAAATTACAGTTTGCATGGAAAATGAGGCTCTCCCTCTTTTAAGGGGCCGAAGACTGGGGAGATGTGCCTGGGAAGTGTTTGATCAACAGCCGCACTTCCTGTGTAGACAGATGACAGTGACGTTTCCAGAGTGTGCTGTGATGCATCTGCTACTGTAGATTGTGTGTTATTGTTTGGCTAACCCTAACCTAACCCTAACTCTTCAGTAGTGTAGCAGTGTGTTTTGCAAGGGTGACTACCACTCTTTGGTGATGTAAAATGTAGAAATCTCGTTTTGCCTCAATGCATTGTTTTGTACTCCATTTGTTCACCTGCATTTACTGTGAGTTGTGGCCACCTGTGCTTGTTTCGGGCTGTTTTCCCATTCCTCATGCGTCCACCGACGCCCTGACCCGTAAACCACCACCTGTCACTTTTCACCTTTCACCTTTAACCCAACTTGACCGCTTCAGCTTCACAGCTGGCCTGGAGGTGGGGATTTTATGCCAAGATGGTTGAAGAGGTTCTCTCTTTGCCTCCATCAGGGTTGGATCACATCTCCTCCAGGCTGAGGTAGTCTCCTAACCCCACTCTATTAATCATTTCTCTCTCTTACTCACCCCCTCTGTTCATTTAGCGCTCCTTCATGGTACCAAGAGGGTCAATTAGGCCCTGCAAGACCCAACACTGACTACAAGGTTCTCCCAGCCTCCCAGAGACACAGGAGGGGCAATTAGGTTGTCTAATGCTGGGCACTGAACGGTAGCATGCTGAATGTTTGCTTGAGATTATGCAGACACATACACATATGCTCAAACAGACTTCATTTGACGCCTGCCAGCTGGACCATATAACGCGTAAACCTTAAATAATTAACTCTGTGTTGTACCATCTCTGTGTTGTACGTGACTCTGTTGTTGAGGTATTTATGTAGATGTTGTTACGGAATGAAGTTCTCCCATGTGGGGTTGTAGCCCAGTGTAGCTTGACTGCCTTTTTCAAAGCTAAAAGGCAATTACCACAGGTCAAGATCTGTGAATCAGGCATTAGAAAGGACAGTCCAAAGAAATGAGGGCAAAAATCTTTTCTTTTCCATACATTTTCATCACTTTGATATTTGAGATATTAGATACAAATATTTTCACCAAAAACTTGGTTTGACGAATGCGTTAATACAGTGCATTCAGAAAGTATTCACAGCGCTTCACTTTTTCCACATTTTATGTTACAGCCTTATTCCAAAATGGATTAAATTCATTATTTTTCTCAAAATTCTACAAACAATACCCCATAATGACAAAGTGAAAGAAGTTTGTTTGAAATCTTTGCAAAAATATAAAAAATGAAAAATATTACATGTACATATGTATTCACAGCCTTTGCCATGACACTCAAAATTGAGCTCAGGTGCATCCTATTTCCACTGATCATCCTTGAGATGTTTCTACAACTTGATTGGAGTCCACCTGTGGTAAATTCAGTTGATTGGACATGATTTGGAAAGGCACATAATATATCTATATAATGTCTATATAAGGTCCCACAGTTAACAGTGCATGTCAGAGCACAAACCAAGCCATGAAGTCCAAGGAATTGTCTGTAGACCTCCGAGACAGGATTGTATCGAGGCACAGATCTGGGGAAGGGTACAGAAAAATTTCTGCAGCATTGAAGGTCCCAATGAGCACAGTGGCCTCCATCATCCGTAAATGGAAGAAGTTTGGAACCACCAGGACCAGCCAAACTGAGCGATCGGGGGAGAAGGGCCTTAGTCAGGGAGGTGACCAAGAACCCGATGGCCACTCTGACAGAGCTCCAGCATTTCTCTGTGGAGAGAGGAGAACCTTCCAGAAGAACAACCATCTCTGCAGCACTCCACCAATCAGGCCTGTATGGTAGAGTAGCCAGACGGAACCCACTCCTCAGTAAAAGGCACATGACAGCCCGCCTGGAGTTTGCCAAAAGGCACCTGAAGGACTCCCAGACCATGAGAAACAAAGATTGAACTCTTTGGCCTGAATGGCAAGCGTGATGTCTGGAGGAAACCAGGCACCACTTATCATCTGGCCAATACCATCCTTACAGTGAAGCATGGTGGTGGCAGCATCATGCTGTGGGGATGTTTTTCAGCAGCAGGAACTGGGAGACAAGTCAGGATCGAGGGAAAGATGAATGCAGCAATGTACAGAGACATCCTTGATGAAAACCTGCTCCAGAGCGCTCTGGACCTCAGACTGGGGCGAAGGTTCATCTTCCAACAGGATAACGACCCAAAGCACACAGCCAAGATAACAAAGGAGTGGCTCCTGGACAACTCTGTGAATGTCCTTGAGTGGCCCAGCCAGAGCCCAGACTTGAACCCGATTGAACATCTCTGGAGAGATCTGAAAATGGCTGTGCACCGACACTCCCCATCCAACCTGATGGAGCTTGAGAGGCCCTGCAAAGAAGAATGGGAGAAACTGCCCAAAAATAGGTGTGCCAAGCTTGTAGCATCATACTCAAAAAGACTTGAGGCTGTAATTGGTGCCAAAGGTGCTTCAACAAAGTATTGAGCAAAGGCTGTGAATACTTATGTACATGTGATTTTTTTTTTTAATCGTTTTTTATTTTTAATAATTTTGCAAAGATTTCAAACAAACTTCTTTCACGTTGTCATTATGGGGTATTGTTTGTATAATTTTGAGGAAAATATTGAATTTAATCCATTTTGGAATAAGGCTGTAACATAACAAAATGTGGAAAAAGTGAAGCGCTGTGAATACTTTCCGTATGCACTGTATATTTAATATTGAAACGGGATGTTCGGGCAGGACAGATCATAGGGTTTGTCGTTTTTTAATATATATCCAATAGCCTTTGAGTTATGGCACAAAACAGCGTGGGAGACCCAGGTTCGGATACCGAATCGCATTTGCATAATCAGTGACGAGCATGATACGGAGGTTCTATTTTTTACTCTAACAATAAATTTTTACTCCATTGATGGTTAGGTTTAGGTTTGGGGTTTAAGTTGGGGGGATAATAAATTATCCCCCCAATTTATTGCCTATATGGGCAATAAATTGTGTCATATAGAAAGAACCACATGTAATAAAATTTAATCCATTTATTTGGACATACGTTGTAAACATTGTACAGAAAAGCTCAGTATCCTCTGAAGAGCAACTTTGAAACAAAATGTATTATAAAAGCACTGTATCAACATTTTTTATTGAAACCGAATTAATGACCTCATTATTTTTCAAATCACTTTGTTTCCCCAACCCTAACCCAAACCCTGACCCTATCCTTAACCCTATCCCTTAAATATAACAATATAATATTAAAGTACTTGTAGGAGTATACAAGTATATAGATACCCTCAGAGCTTACAGAAGAAAAAAAAAAAAAAAGCCACACATTTTGATTTCATTAAGTTTTCAAATGAATTGGGAATCACAGGAACTGCACTTTGCTGGTTTGAGTCCTACAGTACCTCATCAGAAGTTCCTTCAAGGTATCTTGGAGGTTAGAGTTGCCAAGTCACATCAGCTAACTGCAGGTGTACCACAAGGTTCTGTACTTGGGTTCGTTCACTTCTCGATATACGGAACATTACTGGGACTCTGAGCTCTTTTTCTCACCAAACCTAACTTACATTTTTATTGACAGAACTGCAATTACATCACTACTTTTTTCTTATTAGCACTTTGTGGTTTTGTCTTGGTACTCAGTTTGTATCCTTACTTTCACACTGAAGTTATTGTTACTTGTAAAGTGCCGGCTGCCAAGGAAATAAATTTAATTATGCAATAAATGTTGTTTGCAGTGAACCAAAGACTCTCCATTGTGCTAATTACAGGCGTGATAGATTGTTGTGTGAGTAAGCAAGACAGTGTGGTTAAAAGAAAGAGTGCTACTGAAAGTTTACAGTACATGGGAGAGGGAGAGTGCATATAAGATATGGACACACACATAATATCACTTTATTTACAGTAAAAGTGCCTCGCTTATACAAGTATAGCTTTCATAGCTGCTTTTATTCCATAACGCACTACAGCAGTGTGTGGGTACGGACGAGAGACCATCATAAACATGCATTATCATCCTGATCTGTAAGGCAGGGGAGGACTTCCATTGACATACACCCCCCTCCACACAGGTACACACGATAATGGATCGGCTCCCTATAACATGTCAAGCTCATTGTAATGTAAAATCATTCTTTTACCCGCACTCGCTGAGGGGGAGGAACTCACTCTTTTGAAATGTAACATGACTTTAAAAGCACTTGCTGTGAGGAGGATATAACTAAGTCTTCCTATACTCCACACACACACACACACACACACACACACACACACACACACACACACACACACACACACTCCTTCTGTTATGTTTTTGTTTATGGCTGTTGAACAACACTGAGTTTATTTGGTAGTTTTTATACCCCATTTTCTGTGTTGAAGTGGGTTTTGTCCCTTGATTATCTACAAATAAATGTGTTTGCTTATTATATACAAAAATCATATCTAGACAACCAGTCATTATTTAGTCTTTAGTCTTGGTCACCCTGTTGGGGCTTATTTTACAATAATGAATGGGTTTATTTTGTGATAATGACCAACTGATTTTACATTACCCTGCTTATTACATGGCTACTGATCCAATACATAAATAAATGCATGGACATGACATATTGGTTTGTTTTAAAATGATTGTACTATGTAATAAGACGTGAGAGCATAGTGAAATGAGATACATAAAAACTAGCACAGGTACGTAAGAATTAGGAAATCAGTTTAGTTGTCACTATACAAAAATTTGACCACAGAATGCTGTTACCAATCAAAATTAAGCATTTCAGAGACAATATCTTAGAGTTGTGTAATAAGTGATTATTTTTATTATTTTTTATTGTTTACCATTCTACTTATTTTTTTCTTTCTTTTTTAATTTCTTTTTTCTTTTAAATTTAAATTGATCTATTTTATATATCATAAATTAATTTGTATTGTGTATATCTACCTGAAAACAATTCACGTAAAGCATTTACTTAGAACAAATATAATCTTAATCCTTTGTTTCATTTA